>NC_057814.1:81877927-81888972 GCF_018294505.1 Triticum aestivum
GGCGCCGCCTCGCCTCCTCTCCCTCCGGCCTCTCCCTCCTTCCCCGTCGCCGGCCAACGAGCTCGGGCTCGATCCAGATCCGCCGCCCGGAGGTTGACTTTTTCTCTCCCCTCTCCCGAAATTTTGCTAAGTCATGAAAGTTTGACAGCATGTGCCCATATTCATAGCATCATAACTCTTTCATATAGCTCCGTTTCGCGCGTGTAATATATCGAATTGTTCGTCTCGTGATGCTCTACATTTTGCTAAATTGCACCATGTTCATTAGAGGCCATCTTGATGCCCTAATCTCTGTTGCAAGAGTGCTAGTTGCTATTATCTGCTGGTTCTTATCAGAAATTGGAGATTTGTCATTTTTGTATCATTTAATATGTGCATCTTATGGGCATGACCTATACATGTGTTTTGTTGTATGCCATGCCATCTTTCCAGTGATGTATGCCATGTATTTTTGTGATCTCTGTGGTGACTAGCACAAGCATTCAAACTAGGCTCCGTAATGTTTCTGATTTCAGAGACTTAGTGATTTCTCTATGTCCTTGTCTGTTGTTATTTTGTTGCCATGTAAACTTGATGCTACAGAGAGATCCGTGCATATTTTGGTGATGTTCAGTAAGGATGTTTCGTAGATATTGTTGTAATTGATCCATTCCTTCCCTTGTTTGCAATTATGGAGTGCCATAGCATGACTCAATCTTGATCTACTTTTGCTATAAAATATTTCTGGCAGATTCTTAACATGATATTCGTTTTTGCCAAGCTTGTTGTAGTTGATCCATACATGATATGTATTTGTTCTTGACATGGATAGCTTCATAAATATGCCTTCTTGCCGTAGGTATGCTTGTTTTGTCATGCATTGCTTTGTGGTGAGTGCATCAAGCTCACCAAGATGCCTTCATATTATTGTTTCTGCCATGCTCTATTTTCTGCTAAGTCTGAAACCTGATAACGAAACTTGCTATGTTTACACGCTTGCCATCATATCTTCTAATCCTTTTTGCCTTATGGTCAGTAAGGGACTTTTGTCATATGCATTTAGTAGAATACTTCCATGCCTTGTTTTGCCATGTTAAGTTCCTGTAGCATGTTGATTTCTTGCTCTGAACATTGCTACCTGATGCTGTTTCAGTCATGTCCAGTAATTTAACTAAGTCTGTGAACCTGTTATCTTTTGCACTTTTTCCATGCTTGTTTGAGCTTGTTATGTTGTGATCTAGCCGTAGCTCAGTGTTCATCTTTTGTCAAGCATCTCATGTAGATTACTGTCATGTGCTTTGTTTCTATGTTGGAGTGCTGTAGCATTGTTACTTGTTGCATTTAAAGTGCTATCATGCTGTTAATCGCAGATTCGTGTCATTCTTGTTTTGCTTGCCATTTGCAAACCGTGCATCCGTTTCCGGTGATCTTTATATCGATTTCGACCGAAATCATCTCATCTTTCCAGTGGCATGCTTGGGTTGCCAAGTTACTGCCTTGTTCATCATTTTCCATCCGGAGCACGCATACGCACCGCATATCATATCTTGCATATCATTCATGTTTTGCATCATGTTGCTTGTGCATTTCTCGTGATTGATTGTGGTTCCGTTGCTTGCTCTTGTCTTGGGTAGAGCCGGGAGACGAGTTCGTGAACGAGGAACCTGTTGAGTACGCTTACGAGGATCAAGTTTTCGACAACTCTGAGAACCTTGCAGGCAAGATGACCACCCCTCGAAATCACTTCTATCTTTGCTTTGCTAGTTGTTAGCTCTATTGCCATGCTGCGCTACCTATCACTTGCTATATCATGTCTCCCATATTGC
The DNA here is from genome assembly GCF_018294505.1 of Triticum aestivum. Taxonomy (NCBI): domain Eukaryota; kingdom Viridiplantae; phylum Streptophyta; class Magnoliopsida; order Poales; family Poaceae; genus Triticum; species Triticum aestivum. Next base: position 81,879,733 of record NC_057814.1, read on the forward strand.
CATGTCAGCCTCTAACCATCCTTTCCTAGCAAACCGTTGTTTGGCTAAGTTACCGCTTTTGCTCAGCCCTTCTTATAGCGTTGTTAGTTGCAGGTGAAGTTGAAGTTGGTTCCATGTTGGAACATGGATATGTTGGGATATCACTGAAGGAAATATGCCCTAGAGGCAATAATAAAGTATTATATATTTCCTTATATCATGATAAATGTTTATTATTCATGCTAGAATTGTATTAACCGGAAACATAATACATGTGTGAATACATAGACAAACTGAGTGTCACTAGTATGCCTCTACTTGACTAGCTCGTTAATCAAAGATGGTTATGTTTCCTAGCCATAGACATGAGTTGTCATTTGATTAACGGGATCACCTCATTAGGAGAATGACGTGATTGACTTGACCCATTCCGTTAGCTTAGCACCCGATCGTTTAGTATGTTGTTATTGCTTTCTTCATGACTTATACATGTTCCTATGACTATGAGATTATGCAACTCCCGTTTACCGGAGGAACACTTTGTGTGCTACCAAACGTCACAACGTAAATGGGTGAATATAAAGGTGCTCTACAGGTGTCTCCAAAGGTACTTGTTGGGTTGGCCTATTTTGAGATTAGGATTTGTCACTCCGATTGTCGGAGAGGTATGTCTGGGCCCACTCGGTAATGCACATCACTATAAGCCTTGCAAGCATTGTGACTAATGAGTTAGTTGCGGGATGATGTATTACGGAACGAGTAAAGAGACTTGCCGGTAACGAGATTGAACTAGGTATCGACATACCGACGATCGAATCTCGGGCAAGTAACATACCGATGACAAAGGGAACAACGTATGTTATTATGCGGTCTGACCGATAAAGATCTTCGTAGAATATGTGGGAGCCAATATGGGCATCCAGGTCCTGCTATTGGTTATTGACCGGAGAAGTGTCTCGTTCATGTCTACATAGTTCTCGAACCCGAAGGGTCCGCACGCTTAACGTTACGATGACAGTTTTATTGAGTTTTGATGTACCGAAGGAGTTCGGAGTCCCGGATGAGATCGGGGACATGACGAGGAGTCTCGAAATGGCCGAGACGTAAAGATCGATATATTGGACGACTATATTCGGACTTCAGAAAGGTTCCGAGTGATTCAGGTATTTTTCGGAGTACCGGAGAGTTACGGGAATTCGTATTGGGCCTTAATGGGCCATACGGGAAAGGAGAGAAAGGCCTCAAAAGGTGGCCCCTCCCCTCCCCATGATCTGGTCCGAATTGGACTAGGGAAAGGGGGCGCCCCCTACCTTCTTTCTCCTTCCCCCTTCCCTTCTCCTACTCCCACAAGGAAAGGAGGAGTCCTACTCCCGGTGGGAGTAGGACTCCCCCCTTTGGCGCGCCTCTTCCCTTGGCCGGCTGCCTCCTCCTTGCTCCTTTATATACGGGGGCAGGGGGCACCCCAGAGACACAACAATTGATCGTTGTGATCTCTTAACCGTGTGCGGTGCCCCCCTCCACCAAATTACACCTCGATAATACCGTTGCGGAGCTTAGGCGAAGCCCTGCGTCGGTGGAACATCATCATCGTCACCACGCCGTCGTGCTGACAAAACACTCCCTCAACACTCGGCTGGATCGGAGTGCGAGGGACGTCATCGAGCTGAACGTGTGTAGAACTCGGAGGTGCCGTGCGTTCGGTACTTGATCGGTCGGATCGTGAAGACGTACGACTACATCAACCGCGTTATGATAACGCTTCCGCTGTCGGTCTACAAGGGTACGTGGACAACACTCTCCCCTCTCGTTGCTATGCATCACCATGATCTTGCGTGTGCGTAGGAAATTTTTGAAATTACTACGTTCCCCAACAATCACAATATCTCTTATTTAATTAATGCATCTATATTTTGGTAAAGGGTGGAAGGCTCGGCCTTATGCCTGGTGTTTTGTTCCACTCTTCCGACCTAGTTCTGTCTTACCGGTATTATGTTCCTTGAGTTTGCGTTCCTTACGCGGTCGGGTGATTTATGGGACCCCCTTGACAGTTCGCCTTGAATACAACTCCTCTAGCAAGGCCCAACCTTGGTTTTACCATTTGCCACCTAAGCCTTTTCCCCCGAGTTTTCGCGAGCCCGAGGGTCATCTTTATTTTAAACCCCCGGACCAGTGCTCCTTCGGGTGCTGGCCCAAACTGGGCGATGTCCGGCGCCCCCTGGGCAACCAGGGTCTATGCCAACCCGACGTCTTGCCCATCCGGTGTGCCCTGAGAACGAGATATGTGCAGCTCCTATCGGGATTTGTCGGCACATTCGGGTGGCTTTGCTGGTCTTGTTTTACCTTTGTCGAAATGTCTTGTAAACCGGGATTTCGAGACTGATCGGGTCTTTCCGGGAGAAGGTTTATCCTTCGTTAACCGTGAGAGCTTATGATGGGATAAGTTGGGACACCCCTGCAGGGTACTATCTTTCGAAAGCCGTGCCCGCGGTTATGAGGCAGATGGCAATTTGTTAATGTCCGGTTGTAGAGAAATTGTCACTTGACCCAGTTAAAATACATCAACTGCGTGTGTAGCCGTGATGGTCTCTTCTCGGCGGAGTCCGGGAAGTGAACACGGTTTGAGTTATGTATGACATAAGTAGGTGTTCAGGATCACTTCTTGGTCATTGCTAGATGTCGACCGTTCCGCTGCTTCTCTTCTCGCTCTCTTTTGCGTATGTTAGCCACCATATATGCTTATTGCCTGCTGCAGCTCCACCTCATTACACCACCCTTTCCTATAAGCTTAAATAGTCTTGATCTCGCGGGTCTGAGATTGCCGAGTCCTTGTGACTCACAGATTCTACCAAAACAGTTGCAGGTGCCGACGATGCCAGTGCAGATGATGGGATCGACCTCAAGTGGGAGTTCGATGAGGAACGTGGTCGTTACTATGTGTCTTTTCCTGATGATCAGTAGTGGAGCCCAGTTGGGACGATCGGGGATCTAGCATTTGGGGTTATCTTATTTTCATTTGGATCTTGACCGTAGTCGGTCTATGTGTGTATTTTGGATGATGTATAGATTATATTTATGTATTGTGTGAAGTGGCGATTGTAAGCCAACTCTTTATCCCATTCTTGTTCATTACATGGGATTGTGTGAAGATGACCCTTCTTGCGACAAAACCACTATGCGGTTATGCCTCTAAGTCGTGCCTCGACAGTGGGAGATATAGCCGCATCATGGGCGTTACAAGTTGGTAATCAGAGCCATCCCCGACTTAGGAGCCCCCTGCTTGATCGAATCGCTGGCGTTGTTGAGTCTAGAACAAAAATGTTTTGAGTCTTAGGATTATATATATCGGAGAGTAGGATTCTTTTACTCCTCAGTCCCTTCGTCGCTCTGGTGAGGTCTCCTGACGTAGAAGTTTTGACTATTCTCTCCTCAAATTTCACTAAAAAAAATTTAGGATCACGCGGGTATCTTGGAATCGTTCCGATGGTTTTGTGACGAGAACATTGTTCTTGGTGCCTCCTGACATTTAGGGGTTGTGGCAGTGTCCCGGGGAGTTGAGCTCCGAGGTGTTGTCGTCACAATTTTATCGTTGCAGTTCTGGAATACCTGAGTTTCGCCGACATCGAAATCTCTTTTATGCAGTTGTTGGTGAGATCACCTCGACGCCACCCAGTACTGGGGCGGGAGTTCGGGAGTATTGCCATAACTCGTATAACGGATGTTTTTCGAAGGTTGAGGTAAACGATTTCTGAAGGTTTCTTGGTTATGTGTTGACGGATGGATACAGCTGGATCTAGGGATTGCTAGTTTGGGTGATATATTTTGTGTCCCCTGTATCCCCAACACCAGATTGCATAACCAGAAAGTTTCGGGAGTTTATAAGTGGGAATTCAAGTAGCCTTAGGATATCCTTCCGACAGACGCATGATATGAGATTGGGGTTCGACGTCTAGTGGTCCGCCTGTACACGGTTGGTTTTACAGTGGTCTCGTAGTGTCTTAAAGAGTCCTTGGCTATGCCGACTCGGGGACGCTTCGTATGTCATGTGCACAGCCTTGTACATGATGGTGCTGTACGATCGAGCCCGTGTGGGCCCCACCACGAAAACTTCGGACGAAATTTCTATCATATGTTTGTTCCGGCTTATTCTGCAAGCCAATACTTTGTTTTGTTTTGTATTGTGGTATTCGAGTTGCTTCGAAATCAAATGTTGATTCCATACCTTTTTCTAAGTGGCTTCTCAACTTATGGAAGTGTGATGATTTACTACGGAATTCATTCGTTCATCTTCGTTCGAATGTTATTGTGAAGACTATATGTTGCAATTTCTATCCGTTGATTCTACTTATCTATTTGTCTATCAAGATGCTAACGGATGTCACCCTCTTCAGGATGGCTCCGCCAACGCGTCAGAATCCGGATCGCGAACCCTCCGCCACCACCTCCGCCTCCGGAGGCATGGCAAGCTATCATGGCAGCCACCAACGCCAATGCTCAGATGATTATGTAACTCTTGCAAGAACGCACCCAAGGGCAAGGAAATCAAGGAAATCAAGGCCAAGGCAACAATCAGCCTCACTTCGCTACACTCAACCAGTTTCTCGCAAATCAGCCCAAGTCTTTCAGCTACTGTGCCGAGGCCAAGGATGCCGATGATTGGCTCGTGGACATCAACAAGCATTTTGAATGTAGCAATGTCAGGCCTGAGGACTATGTCAAGTTCGCTTCTTTTCAGCTCAAGGACCAAGCTGCTGATTGGTCTCAACAATACAAAGATTCCAGAGGAGGTCGTGTGATACTTGGACTGACTTCTGTCGGGACTTCAAAGCGCACCACATTCCACAAAGTGTTGTTGAGAGCAAGCGTGAGGAGTTCCGCAATCTCAAGCAAGGCAACATGTCTGTGTATCAATACAACATCCAGTTCCAGAAACTTGCTCGCTTCGCTAAACAAGACGTTCCTGATGAAAAGAGCATGATCTATCACTTCAGAGGTGGCCTTAGAGAGGATCTGCAGTTAGCTCTCGTTCTTGTTGAGCCTACTCAGTTTGATCAATTCTACAATATGGCACTGAAGCAAGAGGCTGCTCAGCTCAAGTGTGAGGCTTCTAAGAAGAGAGTCAGAGAGGCAGTTCAGTCTTCTTCTTCCTCACTTGTGGCAGCTAAGCAACAGAAGTTCTTGTTGCCTCCTCCTCCTCCGTTTCGTCAGCCTTATCAGCAGAAGAACAAAGGTGGCCATGGTTCTTCCAACTCTTCCAACTCGGGCTATCAGAACAAGTCTCAGAATCAAGCTCCAAAGTCCAATGCTCCTTATCATCGTCCACTCTCAGAGGTGACTTGCAACAAGTGTCAGCAGAAAGGTCACTATGCTAACAAGTGCTTCAACCAAAGGCGTCTTCCGCCTCCTCCTCCTGTCAGATCTTCCAGCAATGCAGTGGTCAAGCATAATCCAAAGTCTGCAAAGGTGAACATGATGAATGCAGCTCAAGCGGAAGAATCTACTGATGTGATAATGGGTAATCTTCCTGTTAATGATATTCCTGCAAAAGTCTTGTTTGATACTGGTGCATCTATTTCTTTCATATCAAGACCTTTTGCATCCATGAACAATTTTCATACTGTTGATTTGCCTAAGCCGATAGCGGTTTCCTCTCCGGGATTATTCATGAATACCAAAATGATGGCTCCCGATGTTTCTATCAAGATGGGCAATTATAAATTTCCATCTTCTCCAATGGTTTTTTGTGACTCGGATATTGATTTAATTCTCGGGATGGACTGGCTTTCTAAGCACAAGGCTCAACTTGATTGTGCTGCCAGGGAAATTCAATTGACACACTCTTCTGAGGATGTGATTATTTATGCCGCTCGTGATGAAACCATTCGGTTATTTTCTCTCAATGAGAAGGGCGAATTGAATGCCATCTCTTAAATTACAGTCGTTTGTGAGTATCAAGATGTCTTTCCAGAAGAGCTTCCGGGTATGCCTCCTCACCGGCCAGTTGAGTTCGTTATTGATCTTGAGCCAGGCACTGAACCCGTTTGCAAGCGTCCATACAAGCTTGGACCCAACGAGCTGAAGGAATTGAAGAAACAGCTCGATGAACAAGAGCGTCTGGGTTTGATCAGACCGAGTTCATCTCCATGGGGTTGTGGTGTTCTTTTTGTAAAGAAGAAGGATGGCACGGACCGACTTTGTGTCGACTACCGTGCATTGAACAAGAAGACAATCAAGAACAAGTATCCACTTCCCAACATCAATGAGCTGTTCGAGCAACTCAAAGGTGCTAAAGTATTCTCCAAGCTTGACTTTCGTATGGGTTATCATCAGATTTGCATTCGTGAAGAAGATATTCCCAAGACAACATTCAGAACAAGTTTTGGTTCTTATGAATATACTGTTGTGTCTTTCGGCCTTGTCAATGCTCCTCCAGTACTCTCTCGGATGATGAATTTCATCTTCAACCCCTATACCAATGAATTCATCCTGGTGTATCTCGATGATATCTTGGTCTTCTCCAAGAATAAAAAGGATCATGCCAAACATTTGCGATTGGTGCTCGACAAGCTCAGAGAGTATCAATTCTATGCGAAGTTCTCAAAATGTGAGTTTTGGCTCGATGAAGTTCTTTTCCTTGGTCACATCATCTCTGCCAAGGGCATCGCTGTTAACCCCGAGAAGGTGTCCGCAATTGTGAATTGGGAACCTCCTCAGAATGTCAAGCAGCTCCGCAGTTTTCTTGGTCTTGCAAGCTATTGCCGAAGATTCGTTGAGAATTTCTCTAAGATTGCAAAGCCTCTTTCCAACCTCCTCCAGAAGCATGTGAAGTATGTCTGGTCTCCTGAGTGTGACGTTGCTTTCAACACTCTCAAAGAGAAACTAGTCACAGCTCATGTCTTAACTCCTCCTGATGAATCCAAGCCATTTGAAGTTTTCTGTGATGCTTCTCTCCAAGGTCTCGGTGTTGTGTTAATGCAAGAGAAGAAAGTTGTGGCCTATACCTCTCGTCAGTTGAAGCCCAATGAGAAGAACTACCCCACTCACGATCTTGAGTTGGCGGCAGTTGTCCATGCATTGATAACATGGAGACATCTCTTGTTGGGAAGACAAGTGGACATATTCACCGATCACAAGAGTCTCAAGTACATCTTCACTTAGCCCAACCTCAACCTCAGGCAGACTCGATGGGTCGAAATGATTCAAGAGTACAATCCGAGTATTGAATATACTCCAGGCAAGGCCAATGTCATTGCAGATGCTTTGAGCAGGAAGGCTTATTGCAATAGCTTAATTCTCAAGCCATTCCAACCGGATCTTTGTGAAGCTTTCCGCAAGCTGAATCTCCAAGTTGTTCCTCAAGGCTTTCTTGCCAACCTCATAGTCTCTCCTACTTTGGAAGATCAAATTCGTGAGGCACAACTTCTTGATGCCATGGTGAAGAAGGTGAAACGTGGTATCGACAAGGGTCTTTCCAAATACAAGTGCTATCGCATTGATGACAAAAACACTTTATTCTTCGAGGACCGGATTGTGGTTCCTAAAGGTGATCTAAGGAAAGTCATTATGAACGAAGCGCACAATTATCTTCTGTCCATTCATCCTAGAAGTACGAAGATGTACCATGACCTCAAGCAGTCGTATTGGTGGACTCGAATGAAGCAAGAAATTGCGCAGTTCGTGAATGAATGTGATGTTTGTCGAAGGGTGAAAGCAGAACACCAACGACCAGCTGGTGTCCTCCAACCTCTTGCTATCCCAGAATGGAAGTTTGATCATATCGAAATGGACTTCGTGACTGGTTTTCCAAAGTCCAAGCGCGGAAATGATGCTATCTTCGTTGTCATCGACAAGCTTTCTAAAGTGGCTCATTTCCTTCCAATCAAAGAATCCATCACAGCAGCTCAGCTGGCAGAGCTATACACCTCCAGAATTGTCTCCTTGCACGGCATTCCACTATTGATTTCTTCAGATCGTGGAAGCATCTTCACCTCTAAGTTCTGGGACTCCTTCCAGAAAGCCATGGGCACAAACATTCGCATCAGCACAGCTTTCCATCCTCAAACTAGTGGCCAAGTCGAGCGAGTCAATCAAATTCTTGAAGATATGCTCAGGGCTTGTGTCATTTCCTTTGGCATGAAATGGGAAGATTGTCTTCCATATGCTGAATTCTCCTACAACAACAGCTTCCAAGCGAGTTCGGGCAAGGCCCCATTCGAGATTCTCTATGGCAGAAAGTGCCGTACTCCTCTCAATTGGTCAGAGACTGGTGAACGCCAACTTCTTGGCAATGACTTAATCACTGAAGCTGAAGAAATGTGTAAAGTCATGTGATAATCTCAAAGCCGCGCAATCGCGTCAGAAGAGTTACTATGATAGTAAGCACCGTGATTTGGCTTTCGAGATCGGAGACCATGTCTACCTCCGCGTCTCTCCAATGAAAGGCACTCGTCGCTTCGGTATCAAAGGGAAGCTTGCCCCTAGATACGTGGGTCCTTTCAAGATCATTAGCAAAAGAGGCGACCTCGCCTATCAACTTGAGCTTCCTTCTAACTTCGCGAACGTGCACGATGTGTTCCACGTGTCACAGCTCCGCAAGTGCTTCAAGATGCCTGAGCGCACTATCAACTTCGAAGAGATTGACCTCCAAGAAGATTTGTCTTATCATGAGCACCCCGTTGCTATTCTTGAAGAGACTGAGCGCAAGACTCGCAACAAGTCAATCAAATTCCTGAAAGTGAAGTGGTCGCACCATTCCGACCGGGAAGCCACCTGGGAACGCGAGGACCACATCCGTTCCGAATATCCGGAGTTCTTTCAGTCCTAGATCTCGGGACGAGATCCTCTCGTAGTGGTGGAGTGTTGTAACACCCCGGATGTGACTTTCCATATTTGTAACTCCGACTCTTGCCATTTTCGGCTATGTGTTATGATATCCCCTCCGTGGTCGGGTTTTGTCTTTGTTTTGCTTTTTGTTCATGTCATGCATTTCATATCATGTCATCATATGCATTGCATTTGCATACGTGTTCGTCTCATGCATCCGAGCATTTTCCCCGTTGTCCGCTTTGCAATCCGGCGCTCCCATCTCCTCCGGCGAACCCCTTTTGTTTTCTTTCGTGAGCGGGTGTCAAACGTTCTCGGAATGGACCGAGGCTTATCAAGTGGCCTTGGTATACCACCGGTAGACCACCGGTCAAATTTCGTTCCATTTGGAGGTCGTTTGGTACTCCAACGGTTAACCGGGTAACCGCAGATGCCTTCTGT
>NC_057814.1:81889626-81900839 GCF_018294505.1 Triticum aestivum
GTGCGCCTCGCCGCCGTACTCCGCCGCCGTGCGCCACCCCGCGGCCGAGCGCGCCAGCCGCCGGCGCCGCCGTCTGCCGCCGCCGGCGCCGCCTCGCCTCCTCTCCCTCCGGCCTCTCCCTCCTTCCCCGTCGCCGACCAACGAGCCTCGGGCTCGATCCAGATCCGCCGCCCGGAGGTTGACTTTTTCTCTCCCCTCTCCCGAAATTTTGCCAAGTCATGAAAGTTTGACAGCATGTGCCCATATTCATAGCATCATAACTCTTTCATATAGCTCCGTTTCGCATGTATAATATACCGAATTGTTCGTCTCGTGATGCTCTACATTTTGTTAAATTGCACCATGTTCATTATAGGCCATCTTGATGCCCAAATCTCTGTTGCAAGAGTGCTAGTTGCTGTTATCTGCTGGTTCTTATCAGAAATTGAAGATTTGTCATTTTTGTATCATTTAATCTGTGCATCTTATGGGCATGAGCTCTACGTGTGTTTTGTTTGATGCCATGTCATCTTTCCAATGGTTTATGCCATGTATTTTTGTGATCTCTGTGGTGACTAGCACAAGCATGCAAACAAGGCTCCGTAATGTTTCTGATTTCAGAGACAGTGATCTCTGTCCTTGTCTGCTGTTATTTTGTTGCCATGTAAACTTGATGCTACAGAGAGATCCATGCATATTTTGGTGATGTTCAGTAAGGATGTTTCGTAGATATTGTTGTAATTGATCCATTCCTTCCCTTGTTTGCAATTATGGAGTGCCATAGCATGACTCAATCTTGATCTACTTTTGCTATAAAATATTTCTGGCAGATTCTTAACATGATATTCGTTTTTGCCAAGCTTGTTGTAGTTGATCCATACATGATATGTATTTGTTCTTGACATGGATAGCTTCATAAATATGCCGTCTTGCCGTAGGTATGCTTGTTTTGTCATGCATTGCTTTGTGGTGAGTGCATCAAGCTCACCAAGATGCCTTCATATTATTGTTTCTGCCATGCTCTGTTTTCTGCTAAGTCTGAAACCTGATAACGAAACTTGCTATGTTTACACGCTTGCCATCATATCTTCTAATCCTTTTTGCCTTATGGTCAGTAAGGGACTTTTGTCATATGCATTTAGTAGAATACTTCCATGCCTTGTTTTGCCATGTTAAGTTCCTGTAGCATGTTGATTTCTTGCTCTGAACATTGCTACCTGATGCTGTTTCAGTCATGTCCAGTAATTTAACTAAGTCTGTGAACCTGTTATCTTTTGCACTTTTTCCATGCTTGTTTGAGCTTGTTATGTTGTGATCTAGCCGTAGCTCAGTGTTCATCTTTTGTCAAGCATCTCATGTAGATTACTGTCATGTGCTTTGTTTCTATGTTGGAGTGCTGTAGCATTGTTACTTGTTGCATTTAAAGTGCTATCATGCTGTTAATCGCAGATTCGTGTCATTCTTGTTTTGCTTGCCATTTGCAAACCGTGCATCCGTTTCCGGTGATCTTTATATCGATTTCGACCGAAATCATCTCATCTTTCCAGTGGCATGCTTGGTTGCCAAGTTACTGCCTTGTTCATCATTTTCCTTCCGGAGCACGCATACGCACCGCATATCATATCTTGCATATCATTCATGTTTTGCATCATGTTGCTTGTGCATTTCTCGTGATTGATTGTGGTTCCGTTGCTTGTGCTCTTGTCTTGGGTAGAGCCGGGAGACGAGTTCGTGAACGAGGAACCTGTTGAGTACGCTTACGAGGATCAAGCTTTCGACAACTCTGAGAACCTTGCAGGCAAGATGACCACCCCTCGAAATCACTTCTATCTTTGCTTTGCTAGTTGTTAGCTCTATTGCCATGCTGTGCTACCTATCACTTGCTATATCGTGTCTCCCATATTTCCATGTCAGCCTCTAACCATCCTTTCCTAGCAAACCGTTGTTTGGCTAAGTTACCGCTTTTGCTCAGCCCTTCTTATAGCGTTGTTAGTTGCAGGTGAAGTTGAAGTTGGTTCCATGTTGGAACATGGATATGTTGGGATATCACAATATCTCTTATTTAATTAATGCATCTATATTTTGGTAAAGGGTGGAAGGCTCGGCCTTATGCCTGGTGTTTTGTTCCACTCTTGCCGCCCTAGTTTCTGTCTTACCGGTATTATGCTCCTTGAGTTTGCGTTCCTTACGCGGTCGGGTGATTTATGGGACCCCCTTGACAGTTTGCCTTGAATAAAACTCCTCCAGCAAGGCCCAACCTTGATTTTACCATTTGCCACCTAAGCCTTTTCCCCCGGGTTTTCGCGAGCCCGAGGGTCATCTTTATTTTAAACCCCCGGACCAGTGCTCCTTCGGGTGCTGGCCCAAACTGGGCGATGTCCGGCGCCCCCTGGGCAACCAGGGTCTATGCCAACCCGATGTCTTGCCCATCCAGTGTGCCCTGAGAACGAGATATGTGCAGCTTCTATCGGGATTTGTCGGCACATTCTGGTGGCTTTGCTTGTGTTGTTTTACCTTTGTCGAAATGTCTTGTAAACCGGGATTCCGAGACTGATCGGGTCTTTCCGGGAGAAGGTTTATCCTTCGTTGACCGTGAGAGCTTATGATGGGCTAAGTTGGGACACCCCTGCAAGGTACTATCTTTTGAAAGCCGTGCCCGCGGTTATGAGGCAGATGGGAATTTGTTAATGTCCGGTTGTAGTGAACTTGTCACTTGACCCAGTTAAAATACATCAACTGTGTGTGTAGCCGTGATAGTCTCTTCTCGGCGGAGTCCGGGAAGTGAACATGGTTTGAGTTATGTATGACGTAAGTAGGTGTTCAGGATCACTTCTTGGTCATTGCTAGATGTCGACCGTTCCGTTGCTTCTCTTCTCGCTCTCTTTTGTGTATGTTAGCCACCATATATGCTTATTGCCTGCTGCAGCTCCACCTCATTACACCACCCTTTCCTATAAGCTTAAATAGTCTTGATCTCGCGGGTGTGAGATTGCTGAGTCCTCGTGACTCACAGATTCTACCAAAACAGTTGCTGGTGCCGACGATGCCAGTGCAGATGATGGGATCGACCTCAAGTGGGAGTTCGATGAGGAACGTGGTCGTTACTATGTGTCTTTTCCTGATGATCAGTAGTGCAGCCCAGTTGGGACGATCGAGGATCTAGCATTTGGGGTTATCTTATTTTCATTTGGATCTTGACCGTAGTCGGTCTATGTGTGTATTTTGGATGATGTATGGATTATATTTATGTATTGTGTGAAGTGGCGATTGTAAGCCAAGTCTTTATCCCGTTCTTGTTCATTACATGGGATTGTGTGAAGATGACCCTTCTTGCGATAAAACCACTATGCGGTTATGCCTCTAAGTCGTTCCTCGACACGTGGGAGATATAGCCGCATCGTGGGCGTTACAACGCGAAGGAAGGCCTCACACACGATGATGAACGCCGAGATGTGGAGGAACGAATTTCGGGCCAGATCATGAAAATCCAGCCCGTAGTAGAACATGAGACCCCTCACGAAGGGGTGGAGGGCGAATCCAAGTCCGCGGAGGAAGTGGGGGATGAACACCACCCTCTCACCGGGCTCCGGAGTAGGGATGACCTGCTCCGGATCGGGAATCCCGTGCTTGATTTCTGCGGTTAGATACGGCGCTTCCCGCAGCTCCTTGATGTTCTCCTCCGTGACGGAGCAGACCATCCACTTGCCTTGAGAGCCGGCCATAGTCGGAGGAGTTGCAGAGGGGAGAAAAGCTTGGAACTTGCACGCTGGAGCTCGAGGATGGAAAGGCAGAGAGAATGAGGCGTGGGGCGGAAGAGTTGGATTCTATCCACTTATATTGACTGCGAATATCAAGCGTCCCCTCCCCCACTAGCCTTAAAACTCACCTATTCCCAAGGGGTCATGCAGACGGCACGGTTGGGTTACCCACACACGTATTGTTGAGAATCCCGCGATAAGGGGACACGATCTCTGCTTTGACAAGACGTGCCAGTAAAAATCGTGTCTCGAAACGTGGGGCGGGAGGCTAAAAACGGTTCGAAATAATAACAAGGCAAGGACGTAACGTCTCGCCAGAAAAATTGTCAGCAGATGGGATTTGTTAAGTATTATGCCCTTTGCAGTTGTGTGTGTGGTACCTGTTTAATAGAGCCGGATACATTTCTTGTGTTCAGATGACTACTTTGAAGTATTCGGAGGAGGAACCCGACTTGCAATGCCGAAGACAATTTGTGCGCCGGACACATCGTCATTCAAGCCTGGTTCAGGGGCTACTGAGGGAGTCCTGGATTAAGGGGTCCTCGGCGTCCGGGCTATGTGACATGGGCCGGCCTGATGGGCCATGAAGGTACAAGACGGAAGACTTTCCCCATGTCCGGATGGGACTCTCCTTGGCGTGGAAGGCAAGCTTGGCATGTGGATATGAAGATTTCTTTCTCTGTAAACCGACTATGTACAACCCTAGCCCCCTCCGCTGTCTATATGAACCGGAGAGTTTAGTCCATAGAGGTAATCATAATCATACAGGCTAGAGAACTAGGGGTTAGCCACAACGATCTCGAGGTAGATCAACTCTTGTAACCCCTATATTCATCAAAGTCAATCAAGCAGGAAGTAGGGTATTACCTCCATCAAGAGGGCCCGAACCTGGGTAAACATCGTGTCCCTATCTCCTGATACCTTCGATCCTTGGGCGCACAGTTCGGGACCCCCTACCCGAGATCTGCTGGTTTTGACACCAACAATGACCACAACTAATTATTAGGTGTTCAAGTTGCTGAGCTCGGTGTTACTACAGTATTATGTGGTACATGGAGTGCGGGTTGAGTGCCCATGTCTTAGCTATCTCGTTTTCACTTTTCAAGATTTAGGATTTATTTTGCTTAAGAAGGCTTTACTTAGGTGTTTGTAGTTTTTAAGATTTTCAGACCTATATGACATTTTTGACAAGTATTGTAGGCAACTCGTGAAGCTGAAGTCAATTTTGGTTAGTTCGGTAATGAGAGCCATGTAGATGTCTGCATTACTTCACATAGTGATGCTTTCATTCTTGGATCTAATAATTTCATACAGGTGCTCCAACCAAATTATATGATAGGTATGTGCGATGATTTGGAGCTAAGAATTTGATAGGTTGTTTGTTAACACATTGGATACAACTGCTCTTGGGGAGATCAACGCAGACCTTTGGCATTAATGCTCGCTAGGACATGGGCATTGTGCTCAATGCGCCTGATGCCCTCGCCTACTATCCACCATGGTCATTTTTGGTGTTGTAGTGTATTTGCAAGAGCAACAACACCATGGACCATCACTCACAAATGTTACAAGAAACATCACCGCTAAATAAACCCAATATTCTCATGATGTGTTCAAGTCTATAGGAAGCTGAGTTGCGTGTATGTATTGCGGGTCATCGTTGTTCCTCTACATAAACCAATTATTCTGGAGATTGTTTGCATGCATGCACACAAAATATTCAACTGCTAATGTGTTGAATAGATTGCCTTGGTTCATTTGAAGAAAGAGGAGATCAAAGTTATATCACTGTAGTACTTCAAGATGGTGAGCATTGTGAGGGAGGCCATGGCTTTTCTATTGAGTGTGCTCCTGCTTGACTGGTTTACCCACCATTCCTTAATAAAACCCTCGAGGTGGCATGTCGAAGTGTCAAGATTTTCTAAATTGAGGCACTCATTGGCCAAATGCCAAAGGTGTAGGGTGAAGCCACACTTACCAAAAAGGTGCAACCCGGACTCTTGTACCCGTATGCAGAGAACAACAAAGCAAGGACACACATGATTCCTTAGGGCATCTCCAACGCTAGTCCCTAACTGGACCCGCAAATGTCCTTTTTTTCATCCGGACATGATCCGTGGACATGATGGGGGAGGGAGCCTTCCAACCCTTAGTCACAAAAAAAATCCTTTGTCTGGTTGAGAGGAGAGAGAAGAGGGAGGACCATGCATGTGGTGGATACATGGGTGTGGTGTGTGGTTGGGAGTAGAGAGAGGAGAGAGAGAAAAGAGGGGAGGACCATGTCCGTTCTTTTCCTTGGTCAAGTTGATGTCTCGAAACTCCCAAAGCTCCCTGAACTAGGTTCCGGTTTGCGGGGAAAAAATATGTCCGGACCACTCCGCTGACCGATAGGGGTCCCCATTAAATTACAAAACTTGACAAAAGTGGTCCGGACACCACAATTCAAACATATATCGGACCTTTGAGGGTTTTGGGGCTGCCCTCATTTCTTTTCATTTACTAGTTGATAAAACCATTACTCGTAGTAGTGTATGGACTAATTAAAAGCCAAACTAAGTGTACAGATTAAACGTTCTCCATCACAATTCAAACATATATCGGACCTTTGAGGGTTTTGGGGCTGCCCTCATTTCTTTTCATTTACTAGTTGATAAAACCATTACTCGTAGTTGTGTATGGACTAATTAAAAGCCAAACTAAGTGTACAGATTAAACGTTCTCCACGTACACCTCCAAGACAAAGAAGGACATATTTGTCCCACACCACCAGGTATATATATTTTTCTGATATAAAGAGCACGTTTATTAACTCATAATGTCTCATCAAAAAGATACACACAGATCATACATATAATAATATAATTTAACCCAAATTGTTTAGTCTCTTGGCACCATGTTTAATTTCCTGTGTTGGTCCTTATCGGCCACGCGCAGCATTTAGCTGCCGGTTCGCGACATCGTTGTCACTGTTCAACCATTTCACGCAGCATGACAGGATTGAAAGTTAGACAACGCTCGAACAAAAGTAACGTGCAGCAGAGCATTCTGAAAGAAAATAGAGAAGCCAGAGCATGAGCAGACCGTTGTTGACGCCATGGTGTCTGCTGCTGCTGAGGAGGGTTGGGGTGGTGCTGTGCCTGTTGACGCCATTGTAAAGTTTGGGATCCCAGCTGCCGATAGGGGTACATGTTGTCATAATTCACGCTGTCAACGCATAGATAACAGAGTCAGATAAAGCCAAGCAAGAAAAGAGAGAGATGGAAATCGTCGAAGGAAGGAGAGAGGCTGCAGATCGCATTGTTGGGAGTCAAGTCAAATGATGAGCAAACCTTGTTTGTGGTTGTGAATTCGTCGGCTGAGCTGCAGAAAAAGATTGTGAATTCGTCGTCTGAGCTGTAGAAAAAGATTGCGATTTCGTCGTAGTAGAGGCTGGCCTGCTGCCGGTCCCAGACCCAGTGGTCGCCTGAGTGTTGGACTCCACCGCCGGACCACGCCACAACTCTCCGACCCTCGCATAATTCCTCGGTAGAACAGCGGGCAGAATATCATCGTCGTTCCTTCTGAAGTCTCCTCCCCTAGCCCCTCCAAACTCTCCCACGGCTGCAGCTCCCTGGACTCCACCACCGTACAACCATCCCGGTCCTCTGACCGGACCTGCGAACGCTCTCACGGCTGCAGCTCCCATTCCCCCACCACCGTTCCCTCCCGCCGGGAACTGTCCTCCACCCGCACCTACAAACTCTCCTCCGCCTGCCCCTGCCCTGGCTCCGCCACCGTACCCGCCCACCGGGAACTGTCGTCTGGCTGCTCCTCTGCCTGCCGCTGGCCTGGCTCCGCCACCGTACCCTCCTACTTGGAACTGGAACTGTCCTCCTATGCCTGCACCCACGGCTGCAGGTCCCCTGGCCCCAACACCATTCCCTCCCCTACCTCTGATCGCTCGCCCAGCAGCACCACCATTCCCTCCCCTGCCTGCACCTGCAAACGCTTCCCTACCTCCGAAAACTGGCTCATCTCCTCCTGGCATCGTACTACTCGAGAAGTACTTAGCTAAGGTCGACCGTGAGCTAACCGTGTGACGACAGTACTAATTTCAGCAAAGTGAGTGTGATGGCGCTTTACAAGAGTGTTGAATGATGAGTGAAGAGGCAACGCCTCCGGTGGACGGATTTATAGGGTCGACCGTCGCCCTCGCCCGTCACCACTCCGCTTGACCAAATGGAGCCAGTTCGTTCGTCATATCATATCATTTTGGGTACATGGATCACGACTAGATCGCGGTCACGGATGATTGCTTAGCTGCCCAGTTGTCAGTGTGGATCATTAGAATACTTTCCCACAACCCAAAATGGATTACTCAACTACTCAACTAGAACACTTGGCTGCTTGGCCAGAGCCCAGAACGTTGTGTGAACTCGCAGTTCCGGCGCCTTGACCCGAGGCGGCGTCGCTGATCGTCAACGTTGCCTTGCCGCGGCAGCCAACCACCCACGACGCGGCTCAAAGCTCAGCAAGCAGCTGAGTACACAAGCTCCAACTTACTCCATACTCTACACGTTGGCCGATTCAGACCCAGTCCATCAAGCAGCTTCCTTCTTCCCCAGTTGTGCTATTTAATTTCTCTCAAAAAAAAAAGTTGTGCTATTTAATTAGGAGTGTCATCCGGCCATGGTTTAAGGCGGCTAAACAGCGGGCGTCACTGTGTGCGTAAGAGCATCTCCGGCCGCGTCCCCAACATGGCCTCCCCAGGTGTTTTTACCGCGCCGGCGCCGAAAAAACGGCCCAGTCGCCCCCCCTCCCTCCAGAAGCCCGTTTTTCGCCGGCTCGGGCCGAATTTGGTGCCGGCAGACCCAGGCAGAACCCGGCGCCCTGGGGGCGCCTGGGGCGCCGGCACAAGCGAAAAGACGCGCGTGGGTCCGCCCTGTCGGCGTGTCGAGTGCCTCTTCCCGCCGTTTTTCCCCGCTTTTCCCCCAGTTCCCTCTCATTTTCTCCTTTCCTCCCACCATTCTCTCTCCCGCTCGCCTCCCAGCCGGCCGCCATGGCACCGAAGAAGTACGTCGTCCCCCGCGCCGCGGCAACCGAGACCGCCTCCGTCGCCCAGCCGAAGCAGAGGAAGCCGAGGGCGCCACCGTCCAAGCCGCTGGGCATGACAAACGCCGATTGGAGGGTAGAAATACAGCGACGGGAGGTCGTCACCGCTGACCGGTGGAACAGGGCCCTTGCCAAGAAGACCCGTGACAACGCGGCACGCGCGGCTGCGGGTGCCGCTGCCGCTGCCGCTTCCGCGGACCAGGCCGAGGCCGAGGCGGCATGCGCGGGGATGTTGAATCCCCCCGGCAACCACGCGCCGTACGCGCCCTGGGGCTAGCAAGGTGTCGGGTCTCCGACGCCGCAGCCATGGGGATTCGCCGGGTTACGCTGACGGGGACGTGCACGGTGCCATGATGGGGACGCCACAACCAGAGCATCGACATGCACTGGGCGCGCATCAAGGCCGAGTTCGACGAGTGCAAGCTCGTCGACCCCTACTTCAAAGGCGTCTACATGCAGCGCGGGTCGAAGGCGATGGCGAACCATTGGGGGCGCATCCAGGGGGCGTGCAACAAATGACATGGTGTCGTCGAGGAGGTGGCCGCTCGCCCGGAGAGCGGCGCCAGCATTGAGGATCAGGTATGCCACGCCGGTCTCCCGTCTCTCTTCGCCGTGTGCGCCCGCCAACTGTTTGTTCGTCCCCGCGCAGTTGCTGCGCATGTTCGGCCTGTATAGGCAGAGCAACAACGACGCCGAGTTCAAGTACCTCCACATTTACAAGCGCATTGACAAGTGCGACAAGTGGGCGGAAGTCCGGCGCACCCTCGAGAAGGCCAAGGAGACATACAGGCCGGACGCGTCGGCTCCGGGCGCGTCAGAAGGGCGGCCGGACGGCAACAAAGGTGCCAAGAAGGGGAAACACGCCGACGCGGCCACCGCTCGCGTGCAGGAATCCATCCAGCACTGCCTCGCCGACGCACAGGCCCGGGGCGTCCTTCGTGAAGAGAAGACCGAGGCGCGGTGGTCGGCGTTGATGTCGAGAAGCGCCGTCAAGCTCGACCTACTCCGGACCAACGTCGCCGCGAAGAAGAGGAACACCGACCTGGCTTTCCTGCTGGGCGGGGCGGACATGCTCCAGAGCACCGACGAGGCGATCAAGGCGTGGTACAGGGCGCATGTCGGCCTCATCCTGGACCAGCTTCCCTCGACGACGCCACCCACGCCCACGCCCACGACGACGCCGCCCACGCCCACGCGCATGTCGACACCGCCAACAAGCCCGACCGATGATGCCGCCGAGACTGCCCGCAGCGCAGAAGCCACGTCGCCAAGCACAGAGACCCCGTCAAGCCCGCGCACGCTGACTCCGCCGACGCCGGAGGCCGACCTCTCCGTCTGATGCACATTTTTGTTCTGATTTTTGTACGCCGAACTTTTCATCGATCGCCGATCACCGCTTGATCGCCGGATTGTGGCGTTTATTTTTGGGCGCGGGAATAAACTACGTTTGAATTTGCCAAGGCTGGGACGAGGGGCGCCTGGGGTCGTGGCTGGGAGCTAGGCCGCTCCCAGGGGCCGAACTAGCGCCGGCTCGCCCCCAGGGCGCAGTTTTTCGGCACCCTGGGGGCCGAACAGCTGGAGATGCTTTAAGCAAAGCCTGGTCGGCGTGCGCGCGTTCCACTTCCACGGCGGCACAAGCACAGCACCAGCGGCGGCGAACGAGTAGAGCAGCCGCATGCGTAATTCCCGGTTAGTTTCCGTTAATTAAAATCGGAGAGTACGCTCTCTTTATCAAAAATGATGTCCAAAAACTACAAATACCACTACCGCGACGGACTCGACATACAGTTTGGTTGTACTTTTGTTGTTTTGGTATTGTTCTCAAATTCCACTCAGATGTCTCACGAATGTCACTGAAACAGTTCTGAAATTCCATCGAAAAAACATGTCTGTAACATTTAGTTTGTGTTAAAAAAAAACAGTCCAATGTCTCTCTGGTGCCTGTATAATGGTTTTCTAACATGTCTGTTTTTTAATCAAGTTTATGTGTTTCCTGCACACAAAATTTCAAGTTTATGTGAATGGTCTGTGGAATGCTTCTGAAATCCATTAAGAGAAGACTAAAGCAACTGAACACAATCAGAATATGTTTTCTTAAATATTTAGACCAATTATAGAAACTTGTTTAGAAATAATTAAAATTGTGTCAATATGTTTGAAATCGTGTGAAGTTGATGCGAGCTTTTGTTGGAAAAATCGTGAATTAAATCTGCAAACTTACGTAAATAAGTGAAATATGTCAAAAATGATACTCTTGTTTCCTTTTTATAAGGTCTATTATAAAGTTTACAGTAACAAATATCAACAGCTATAGTACAAGATCAGTATTGTGATATTAAGAGTTTTTCTACAAACTTGATCAAAGAAAGAAATTTGGACCCCTAC
>NC_057814.1:81901175-81921019 GCF_018294505.1 Triticum aestivum
TTTCGTGATGGTTAATAACATAGAGAGAGTACGTACATGGTTAATAACTAATAAAAAAACTATAACACATCTATAAAAAGAATGGTTGGAGAATAGTTTATATTGGACAGTTGTTTCAAATATTTCAAATATGTAATTCTATTTGAAACTTATTTGAAAACATACCCAAATAAAACTGAAACAAATGCATGCATAAAAGGCAACAGTGAGAGGAGTACATAGCAAAGTAGTATGTCATGGTTAATTAGGGGAAAACCGGGCAAAACCGTCACAACCGTTGAATGGACACACATACAAGTCAGATCACCGAAAATCGCCACAAAGAAAATATCATCGACGTTGCAATTCGGCGAGGCAAGAACCGCAACGACAACACCTTCAACAATGTTACGGTGCCTGCATGCTTTGCTTGCATCAGCCTAGGCGCGTCCGGCCCAACTTTCGCTGGTCATCTCGCCTCCCGAAAGCCTTTACTGTTGGTTGGCATGCCAACACCATCCACCCCGCAATAGAGTAGGCCTACACCAGGCCCATCAGCCAGCACACACCAGATCATAAGCGGCACACTGCGAAGTGCCATGTCGCGAGGCCGATAATAGAGGTCGCCGCGGTCGGCCATCGTTCACATTGCCGCCATCCCGAGCAACCAGAGCGGAGGCACGTCACCAGCACCTCGACCGCTAGGATTTGACCCCAAACTGGGGCCAATTGGGACGCCGGGCCAAGGCGCCTCATGGAAATCCCACATCTCGTTACTGCAGGAGTAGATCTGTGCCGTCGCACCGCCTGAGCCACCACAAATCTGGGGGAGGGCTCCCATGCCGGGACGATCGCTGCATCTCCCTTGAATCACCAGGCATGAAAAATTGCGAGAGCTCTCCCCATTGCCCACTGTCCGTGGCATGGGATTAACCCGAACGCATCCTCCAGCGGTGGCAACAGGTTGCGAAGGGGAGGGGTGGCTACGGCTAGTGGCGGCTAAGGTTCCCCTCATGTCGCTTGTGGGAGCAACGTGAGGTCGGGAGAGCTTTCTTTAGAGGGGTTTAGTGTTGTACACCACTTAATTCTAAAGACATGAGCGGGTTCAAGATTTCAACAATTTTTTACAGATTGCAGTAATTTTGTATGGTGCCAAAAAATTTGTAAACTCTAATTCAGATCAGATTCACTAATTCCAAGCCAAATGCAAACTCAGTTCAAATTAATCAAAACCAAGAACATTTTGATAGATCGAATTCCAAAATAAATTTCAACATTTCACCGAATTTTTTCCATTAACATAATTTAAAATCCCGGACAAGAGAAATAAAGTCAGAAAGTCCCATACTTGTTGACGTGACCACAACATTGTACTAACATTCCCTCGCAAAAAGAAAAACATTGTACTAACATTATTCAGTAAGCTAATTAACTAGACACAGACGCCGGTGCAGATCATGACGCCCAAACTCAACTAGCAGTGGCAGGTGTAGTCGGTCACATGAGTATCCTGAGACGTTTGGCCAACTTGCTAAACTCCCTGCAAGAGGTCGATTCAACACCGTTATCAGTCAAAGATTCGATGCCATGACAGGGGAATACGTGCGGAAGAAATTAAGAATCCACAACTTACTCCCACGGCACGTCTCCGACGAGCATCCAGTCCCCGTCGCCGTCCTCGTAGGTGACGGTGCATGGATCATCTTGGTGAGTGGAGGGGAACATGAGGCGGAGCGTGTGGTGGAGCTGGTGGTAGGAGGCGTGGCGGGACAGGTCCACCTTCCTCCCGATGGGCACCCCTTCCATCTTCACCTTCACGTGGCCGTTGCTGCGCGGGCGGTGCCCGATCTTCACCGGCGGCCACCCCACCAGCCTCTTCCTCCTGCACGAATTACACTCGGCCATGTCAGTTTCACGAAAGAGAAGGGCGCGCACCTACGTCCATTGCATTGAACACCATCGACGAAAAACTCACTTGTTGCCCATCTCCCAGTCGCGAGGGTCGCCAGTGCCGTCTTCGCCGTTGCCGTGGTCACCGTCGTCGTCGTCGTCGTCTCGCACGAAGAGTGGCAGCGTGGGCTTGTTGACACCGAACGCCTCCGCCACGCCCCTCTTCCCGGACGAGACCGCGTGGTTGGGCGGCGCAAGCCCCAGCTCCATGGCGCCGGTGGCTAGCTCTAGCTAGCTCCTTCCCTTCGTCAACTATTTTCCCTTGACTACGTGATCACAGCTGAAAACTTGTGCTAGGGGTAGCTAGCTGGTGTACTCTGGCAGCCTGCGACACCGTGCGATTGATGCGTGCGGTATATATAGGCGTGCGGGGCACCGCGGCCGATGGCTACGTTCGATGCATGGTGACAGGGGAGGTCGATCTGGAAATAGTGAACTCGAGGTGGGCTCGTGGCGGCCGGGGGAGTGGGAGACATGGTGTTGGGCCTCAAGGGGGGTAGGCAGCGGGCGGGCGGCCGGCCTGCCGCCGCGCGGTCGGCACCGCTTGCTCTTGCGTGTGCCGAGGTAGAGGTAGTATATCAACACGGACCCTTGTGCTGCCTGCGAATGAACGGTGGAGTTTGTGGGTGTGCGTGGTTCCGGAACTGAGCGTGGACCGGGGCCGGTTGCTTGTCGATGGTGTGTTTTGCTCCGTGACTTTGCGCACGCACGCGTCGGCCGGGGGCACCACACGTATGGTCCCGGAGTCGCTACTGCCGGCCATTACGTTAGAGCATCTTTAGCTGATCCTTATATCGCGCCGAATTGCAAAATAACAGCGAGTTTATGGTTTTATGCGAAAAACACGGCTCGAACAGACACCTTAAACAGCCCCGACCCTTAGATTTTTTTCTCCGACCCACAAAAAACACAGGTTTTCTCCCGCCCCATCGGTGCCCTATATCATGGAAAAGCAGTTGGCGAAAGTGACATTTCAACCCGCGCGCGTTCCCCTCCCTCATTCCGTAGCCACCCGCCGTCGTCGATTCCGGCCATATCCGCCGGCGGAAACACACCACCGGGCCGCTGCAGACCCGGGTCTACCGCGCTGCTTCGCGGGCGCCCCGGATCTACCGCGGCCTTGGATGAACCGCCGCCAAGTCGCCTCCTGCCCCGGATCCGCCGTTGAGTCCTTTTTTGCCCCTTCCAGTTAGATTTAGCGAACGATTTCCGTGCATGCGAGCTCTGTTGCGATTTGTAGATGATTTGAGCCCTTGTGAGGAATTTTTGCTCGAGGATTCGTCCTTCGTCCGATGACTCAGACATAGAGCCGCTGCTCGAGAATAATCGGCAACAGATGGAGGAGGTGGTGGTCCTCGCCGCGACGGAGCTCGAGGATAGGAACAGAAAGAGACGGCGAGGATCTACCGTCTGCCGTCTTTGCATCCCTCGCAACCCCCATCTCGAGAACATGATGTTGATACAAGACTAGTTCATGGCGTCACCCACATATCCGCCGCACCTCTTCTGGAGAAAGGTGTCTAATGCGCTGATCCCTTTTCGTAAAAATAGTAAAAGCTTCGAGGAAAAACCACGTGTTTTGAGGGCTGGCGTGGGCTGCTCCCGAACACACCCCGCACGGCCGAACGGTAAATCTGCCTTCGGCCGCAGCCCGCGCCAGCCCTCAAAATACGTTTTCTGCAGCCCTTATATTTACTTTAAAGGTCCGCGCGATAAGGGGTGTGCTAAGATGCTTTTTCTTCGTGCAGATACATTCATCAACTAAGTCCAAACGAAATGAGTAGTATTTAACAAGGAATAGGTACCGTCAGATGCATGATCAAGCTAGACACATTCAGGATAGGTACCGTCAAATGCATGGTCAAGCTAGACACATTCAGGATAGGTACTAGCGCCAATGATGTCATGAGACGTGAGAGCCAGATCGAGGGGGCATGTGCATACGTGTGAGTGCTCGTCTATCAGCCGTTATTTAACCCTTGATGGGCTCCTCGTCCTCCGCGCATCACCCGACGTACACCACATGAACATGCCGCAGCGGAGCGCATGCCCCCAAGTCAAGGGAGACAAACCAGCCACTGCTCCCACTCCATGCTTCGCCCACTCCAGTCATAGTTGCATGTCACAGTGTGCCTGATCTACGCCTTCGATCTGCATGCAGCGTGGACACCGTGCTTCCCAACGCCGCTCCCTGCCGGCTCAGTCCCAACACCGAAACGAAGTTTATATCTTTCACGTCCCTACAGTTTGTAAACATACCATCTATATGTGCGTGTGCAGCTTCTGATGGGGGCAGGACAACTACGCAGGGAGAGTCGTTTGTCAAAGGATGTGACTAGATCTCAGTCGACTGGGATTTAACGAGTCTCAGTCAAGTGACATAATATATAAAAAACAAAAAGAAAAAAAAAACACAAAGTGCATGCATGTGATAAGGGACACATGATATGATGCACAGCAGCCATATCTAATACAGTACGTACTATAATGCTAGACTTTTAGAAACACCCGCACCGATCATGCTCAGGTTTTTAACTCTCAGCTAGATTGACTTCTTTGTGCTAGCTGCATCATCGATCGGCTGGTCCATTGCACCTTGCGTGCAACAGATGGAGGCTGGTTCGTAGCATCAAGTCAGACCACCGTTCATCGTAAAAACAAAAGTGCAGACCACCGACTCGCCAAATACAAAAAGAGCGGGGACCACCCGGAATCGACGGGCAAAGGTAGGAACCAAGTTGAGCGAACTCCAGTCTTAATGAAAAACAGCCGTGTCTATGTCTGCCCGGACAAGAAAGCATTGAAGTTTACGTTGTAACCAGCCAGCCTCCTGCCCCCGTGCGTTGCACTTGCGCCGAGTCTCTTCACCGATCGAGAGCGAGTAAAGATTCGACCGCCAAACTAACGTGACTCGTCTAGCCGGCCGGCCGGCACTACTAGCTAGCTCTTCCCTTAGTATAATTAGATTAGCGGCGGTCACCCGCTCGTTGTGGAGCACTAGAGCTAATGGTAGGTCGATGCATGCATACGCGCGAGTCTGCATGGCCATGGTCCATGTGTGAAGGGAAACAGGATACATACCGGCATGCATGGCCCCCGGAGGAAAGGGGGACGTCTCCCGGCCGGTCGGCGATCTCTCGCACTCCATGGACCATGGCGTCATGCTCTCGCGCATTCACAGGCATTGCACTTGCATGAACACACGCGGTATATGCCGCAGCTCAGCTCATCACTCACCGCTCCGCCCAAGAGTTGCAGGATGTGTGCGTACGTAGCAGCCCGGTGAAGACGTTGACGCCGACGCCGAGGCCGAGCCAACCTTCTCCCCTCTGGCCTGGTGACGGTCGACAGGCTTTCTGCCGAAGGCAAAAAGAAAAAAAAGTGTGGAGAAGTGGGGTATCGATCCCCATACCTCTCGCATGCTAAGCGAGCGCTCTACCATCTGAGCTACATCCCCATTGATACTTCTTATGAATCCGCCTTTTATTTCAACACAAAACACGCTAGAACAAAGCAGAAATCCAAGATGAGAATTTTCTTTTTCTTGACGCAGAAAAGAAACTGAGCATACACGAGCAAATCAGAGCATACAATTGGTTCCAACGCACAAACCAAAATGAGTATACACAAACAAGCCAGCATTGTGTGCATTGCATGGCCGGTGAATATCAATTAAGCTGCTGACTCGCTTGGGACGAGCATCCATCCGCTCTAGGCTAAGTGTTGCACAGTGACCCAGTGCTTGTTGATATTTGGGATTCCAGGGTCCCGGAAAAGGTAATGATCTTCGGGTGGCTCTTCTACGTTGATCGTCTCAACACAAGGAAGAACTTGCACAAGAATAATATTCCGGACACGGAAGCTTGCCCAAGATGCTCTCACACGGTGGAGGACCGTGAACATCTCTTTTCATTGTGTCCGGCAGCTTGCCGGATTTGGCGGGCAATCAGTATCCATCCTCTTTTCACGCCGATTGGAGATCTCTTGCGCACAACACTACCAGCCACGCTGCCCAGCTCAGGTAGCTCCTTCATGTTCCTTCTAATTCTCTGGAAGATTTGGGATGCAAGGAACACGGAAGTCTTTCAAAGCCTTGAGAATGATGCAAGTAGTTCTAGTAAAACTATTTTAGATTATTTGATTGTTTGGACCCATCGGCTTATGTCCCAAACTCTCAAGGGCCATGCGGGCCTGTGGCGTGAGTTCCTCTCCTCTTGAAACCTGTGAACTCTGTAACACTTGGTAATTTTTGAAATATATTCAGGCGGGGAGCCTTCCACCCGGTGACCATTTCAAAAAAAAAAAATTCAGACATCTGCTTATACTCGCTATTTTTGCCATTCTTGCTGGTCATTTCGTTCTTTTTTTCCCATTGCATTGTCTATTCTATTTCCTTGAGAAATATTCAGTTGATGCCCCTATGGGTGTCTTTTCAAAAAATAAAAAAAGCAACCGTCGTGACTTAGTACACTCTCAACTAATTCATTTTTCTCTCCTTCACTGATATTAAGTTAACCCAACACTAGTAGAAAAAGGGTCAAATATGAGACACATTAGTGCCGGTTTGAATTTGAGCCGGCACTAATGTGTCCATTAGTGCCGGTTCCAACGGCTAGCCGGGCCGCTCTCATTAGTACCGGTTCGTGGCGAACCTTTAGCACCGGTTCGTGCCACGAACCGGTACTAAAGTGAGTGGTGGCAGGATGTTGTCAGTCTGGGGCCTCTCCAGCACCTTTAGTACCGGTTCGTGGCACGAACCGGTACTAAAGGTCGTCCTACATAAACCCTTCGTCCACCCGAGATCGCTCTGTTCTTCCCCTTTCCCCTCTCCTCTCTATTCTTCCCCTCTTCCTCTCGAGCTCATAACACATTTTGCCCAAAATTTGTCAAGATTTGAAGGCCCCATCCATTCAAATGATCACAAAGGTTAGCAACTTTGTCCTTTCATCTCTCATTGCTAGATTAGCTCTTGCAATGCTTTATATAGTGATTAATTTGTGAGTTTAGTAATTTGGGAGGAATTATATGTGCTAGTATTTGATTTATATGCAATTTGAGGTCAAAAATAACACTTAGTTTGCATATGTAGGTGTGGTTTACTTAGTGCCTTCTAAATCTCCGTCGTAACCACCGTCGATCGCCCGCACCGTCCCATCACCGGCACCACCTTGTGGTGAGCCTCTTGTGAAGGAAATATGCCCTAGAGGCAATAATAAAGTATTATATATTTCCTTATATCATGATAAATGTTTATTATTCATGCTAGAATTGTATTAACCGGAAACATAATACATGTGTGAATACATAGACAAACAGAGTGTCACTAGTATGCCTCTACTTGACTAGCTCGTTAATCAAAGATGGTTATGTTTCCTAACCATAGACATGAGTTGTCATTTGATTAATGGGATCACCTCATTAGGAGAATGACGTGATTGACATGACCCATTACGTTAGCTTAGCACCCGATCGTTTAGTATGTTGCTATTCCTTTCTTCATGACTTATACATGTTCCTATGACTATGAGATTATGCAACTCCCGTTTACCGGAGGAACACTTTGTGTGCTACCAAACGTCACAACGTAACTGGGTGATTATAAAGGTGCTCTACAGGTGTCTCCAAAGGTACTTGTTGGGTTGGCGTATTTCGAGATTAGGATTTGTCACTCCGATTGTCGGAGAGGTATCTCTGTGCCCACTCGGTAATGCACATCATTATAAGCCTTGCAAGCATTGTGACTAATGAGTTAGTTGCGGGATGATGTATTATGGAACGAGTAAAGAGACTTGCCGGTAACGAGATTGAACTAGGTATCAAGATACTGACGATCGAATCTCGGGCAAGTAACATACCGATGACAAAGGGAACAACGTATGTTGTTATGCGGTCCGACCGATAAAGATCTTCGTAGAATATGTGGGAGCCAATATGGGCATCCAGGTCCCGCTATTGGTTATTGACCGGAGTGGTGTCTCGGTCATGTCTACATAGTTCTCGAACCGAAAGGGTCTGCACGCTTAAAGTTACGATGACAGTTATATTATGAGTTT
The DNA here is from genome assembly GCF_018294505.1 of Triticum aestivum. Classification (NCBI taxonomy): domain Eukaryota; kingdom Viridiplantae; phylum Streptophyta; class Magnoliopsida; order Poales; family Poaceae; genus Triticum; species Triticum aestivum. The sequence continues at coordinate 81,909,158 of NC_057814.1, forward strand.
ATGTGATTTGATGTACCGAAGGTTGTTCGGAGTCCCGGATGTGATCACGGACATGACGAGGAGTCTCGAAATGGTCGAGACGTAAAGATTGATATATTGGACGACTATATTCGGACACCGGAAGTGTTCCGGAGAAGTTTCGGATTAAACCGGAGTGCCGGAGGGTTACCGGAAACCCCCGGGGAAGTATTGGGCCTTGGTGGGCCTTGAGGGGAGAGAGAGGGCAGCAGCCAGGAGGTGGCACGCCCCCTCCCAAGGGGAATCCTAGTTGGACTAGGAGAGGGGGGGCGCAGCCCCCTTTCCCTCTCCCTCTCCCTCTCTTTCCTTCCCCCCCCTCTTTTCCTAGTAGGACTAGGAAAGGGGAGTCCTACTCCTACTAGGAGGAGGACTCCCCCTCTCTCCTTGGCGCACCAAGGGCAGCCGGCCTCCCCCTTGCTCCTTTATATACGGGGGCAGGGGGGCACCTAAGGACACACTTGATATACGATATTTTAGCCGTGTGCGGTGCCCCCCTCCACCAGATTACACCTCGATAATACCGTCGCGGAGCTTAGGCGAAGCCCTGCGTCGGTGGAACATCATCATCGTCACCACGCCATCGTGCTGACGAAACTCTCCCTCAACACTCGGCAGGATCGGAGTTCGAGGGACGTCATCGAGCTGAACGTGTGTAGAACTTGGAGGTGCCATATGTTTGGTACTTGATCGATCGGACCGTGAAGACGTACGACTACATCAACCGCGTTGTGATAACGCTTCCGCTGTCGGTCTACGAGGGTACGTGGACAACACTCTCCCCTCTCGTTGCTATGTATCACCATGATCTTGCGTGTGCGTAGGAAATTTTTTGAAATTACTACGTTCCCCAACAGTGGCATCCGGGCCAGGTTTTATGCGTTGATGCTATGCACGAGTAGAACACAAGTGAGTTGTGGGCGATATAAGTCATACTGCTTACCAGCATGTCATACTTTGGTTCAGCGGTATTGTGAGATGAAGCGGCCCGGACCGACATTACGCGTACGCTTACGCGAGACTGGTTTCACCGTTCGGAGCACTCGTTGCTTAAAGGTGACTGGCGGGTGTCTGTCTCTCTCACTTTAGTTGAACCGAGTGTGGCTACGCCCGGTCCTTGCGAAGGTTAAAACAGCACCAACTTGACAAACTATCGTTGTGGTTTTGATGCGTAGGTAAGAACGGTTCTTGCTAAGCCCGTAGCAGCCACGTAAAACATGCAACAACAAAATAGAGGACGTCTAACTTGTTTTTGCAGGGCATGTTGTGATGTGATATGGTCAAGACATGATGTGATATAATGTGTTGTATGAGATGATCATGTTTTGTAACCGAGTTATCGGCAACTGGCAGGAGCCATATGGTTGTCGCTTTATTGTATGAGATGCAATCGCCATGTAATAGTTTTACTTTATCACTAAGCGGTAGCGATAGTCGTAAAAGCAATAAGTTGGCGAGACGACAACGATACTACGATGGAGATCAAGGTGTCGAGCCGCTGACGATGGTGATCATGACGGTGCCTCGGAGATGGAGATCACGAGCACGGTGCTTCGGAGATGGAGATCACAAGCACAAGATGATGATGGCCATATCATATCACTTATATTGATTGCATGTGATGTTAATCCTTTATGCATCTTATCTTGCTTTGATTGACGGTAGCATTATAAGATGATCTCTCACTAAAATTTCAAGACAAAAGTGTTCTCCCTGAGTATGCACCGTTGCGAAAGTTCTTCGTGCTGAGACACTACATGTTAATCGGGTGTGATAGGCTCTACGTTCAAATACAACGGGTGCAAAACAGTTGCACACGCGGAATACTCAGGTTAAACTTGACGAGCCTAGCATATGTACAGATATGGCCTCGGAACACAGAGACCAAAAGGTCGAGTGTGAATCATATAGTAGATATGATCAACATAGTGATGTTCACCATTGAAACTACTCCATCTCACGTGTTAATCGGACATGGTTTAGTTGCTTTGGATCACGTAATCACTTAGATGATTAGAGAGATGTCTATCTAAGTGGGGGTTCTTAAGTAATATGATTAATTGAACTTAAATTTATCATGAACTTAGTACCTGATAGTATCTTGCTTGTCTATGTTAATTGTAGATAAATGGCCCGTGCTGTTGTTCCGTTGAATTTTAATGCGTTCCTTGAGAAAGCTAAGTTGAAAGATGATGGTAGCAATTACACGGACTGGGTCCGTAACTTGAGGATTATCCTCATTGCTGCACAGAAGAATTACGTCCTGGAAGCACCGCTAGGTGCCAGGCCTCCTGCAAGAGCTACGCCAGAAGTTATGAACGTCTGGCAAAGCAAAGCTGATGACTACTCAATAGTTCAGTGTGCCATGCTTTACGGCTTAGAACCGGGACTTCAACGACGTTTTGAACGTCATGGAGCATATGAGATGTTCCAGGAGTTGAAGTTAATATTTCAAGCAAATGCCCGGATTGAGAGATATGAAGTCTCCAATAAGTTCTATAGCTGCAAGATGGAAGAGAATAGTTCTGTCAGTGAGCATATACTCAGAATGTCTGGGTATAATAATCACTTGATTCAACTGGGAGTTCAACTTCCGGATGATTGCGTCATTGACAGAATTCTTCAATCACTGCCACCAAGCTACAAGAGCTTCGTGATGAACTATAACATGCAAGGGATGGATAAGACGGTTCCCGAGCTCTTCGCAATGCTAAAGGCAGCGGAGGTAGAAATCAAAAAGGCGCATCAAGTGTTGATGGTCCGTAAAACCACTAGTTTCAAGAAAAAAGGCAAAGGGAAGAAGAAAGGGAACTTCAAGAAGAACAGCAAGCAAGTTGCTGTTCAGGAGAAGAAATCCAAGTCTGGACCTAAGCCTGAAACTGAGTGCTTCTACTGTAAGCAGACTGGCCACTGGAAGCGGAACTGCCCCAAGTATTTGGCGGATAAGAAGGATGGCAAGGTTAACAAAGGTATATGTGATATACATGTTATTGATGTGTACCTTACTAATACTCGCAGTAGCACTTGGATATTTGATACTGGTTCTGTTGCTAATATTTACAACTCGAAGCAGGGGCTACGGATTAAGCGAAGTTTGGCTAAGGACGAGGTGACGATGCGCGTGGGAAATGGTTCCAAAGTCGATGTGATCGCCGTCGGCAGGCTACCTCTACATCTACCTTCGGGATTAGTTTTAGACCTAAATAATTGTTATTTGGTGCCAGCGTTGAGCATGAACATTATATCTGGATCTTGTTTAATGCGAGACGGTTATTCATTTAAATCAGAGAATAATGGTTGTTCTATTTATATGAATAATATCTTTTATGGTCATACAACCTTGAAGAGTGGTCTATTTTTAATGAATCTCGATAGTAGTGATACACATATTCATAATGTTGAAGCCAAAAGATGCAGAGTTAATAATGACAGTGCAACTTATTTGTGGCACTGCCGTTTAGGTCATATCGGTGTAAAGCGCATGAAGAAACTCCATACTGATGGAATTTTGGAATCACTTATTTTGAATCACTTGGTACTTGCAAACCGTGCCTTATGGGCAAGATGACCAAAACACCGTTCTCCGGAACTATGGAGAGAGCAACAGATTTGTTGGAAATCATACATACAGATGTATGTGGTCCGATGAATATTGAGGCTCGTGGTGGATATCGTTATTTGCTCACCTTCACAGATGATTTGAGAAAATATGGGTATATCTACTTAATGAAACATAAGTCTGAAACATTTGAACAGTTCAAAGAATTTCATAGTGAAGTTGAAAATCATCGTAACAAGAAAATAAAATTCCTACGATCTGATCGTGGAGGAGAATATTTGAGTTACGAGTTTGGCCTACATTTGAAACAATGCGGAATAGTTTCGCAACTCACGCCACCCGGAACACCACAGCGTAATGGTGTGTCCGAACATCGTAATCGTACTTTATTAGATATGGTGCGAACTATGATGTCTCTTACTGATTTACCGCTATCGTTTTGGGGTTATGCTTTAGAGACGGCTGCATTCACTCTAAATAGGACACCATCGAAATCCGTTGAGACGATGCCTTTTGAACTATGGTTTGGCAAGAAACCAAAGTTGTCGTATCTTAAAGTTTGGGGTTGCGATGCTTATGTGAAGAAACTTCAACCTGATAAGCTCGAACCTAAATCGGAGAAATGTGTCTTCATAGGATACCCAAAGGAGACCGTTGGGTACACCTTCTATCACAGATCCGAAGGCAAGATATTCGTTGCTAGGAATGGATCCTTTCTAGAGAAGGAGTTTCTCTCGAAAGATGTGAGTGGGAGGAAAGTAGAACTTGATGAGGTAACTGTACCTGCTCCCTTATTGGAAAGTAGATCATCGCAGAAATCAGTTTCTGGGACACCTACACCAAGTAGTGAGGAAGTTAATGATAATGATCATGAAACTTCAGATCAAGTTATTACTGAACTTCGTAGGTCAACTAGATCAAGATCCGCACCAGAGTGGTACAGTAATCCTGTTCTGGAGGTCATGTTACTAGACCATGGCGAACCTACGAACTATGAAGAAGCGATGGTGAGCCCAGATTCCGCAAAATGGCTTGAAGCCATGAAATCCGAGATGGGATCCACGTATGAGAACAAAGTATGGACTTTGGTTGACTTGCCCGATGGTCGGCAAGCCATTGAAAATAAATGGATCTTCAAGAAGAAGACTGACGCCGATGGTAATGTTACTGTCTATAAAGCGGAAGAAGAGTTGTATATGATGCAACCGGAAGGTTTTGTCGATCCAAAGGGAGCTAACAAAGTGTGCAAGCTCCAGCGATCCATTTATGGACTGGTGCAAGCCTCTCGGAGTTGGAATAAACGCTTTGATAGTGTGATCAAAGCATTTGGTTTTATACAGACTTTTGGAGATGCCTGTATTTACATGAAAGTGAGTGGGAGCCCGATAGCATTTCTAATATTATATGTGGATGACATATTACTGATTAGAAATGATATATAATTTCTGGATAGCATAAAGGGATACTTGAATAAGAGTTTTTCAATGAAAGACCTCGGTGAAGCTGCATATATATTAGGCATTAAGATCTATAGAGATAGATCAAGACGCTTAATTGGACTTTCACAAAGCACATACCTTGACAAAGTTTTGAAGAAGTTCAAAATGGATCAAGCAAAGAAAGGGTTCTTGCCTGTACTACAAGGTGTGAGATTGAGTAAGACTCAATGCCCGACCACTGCAGAAGATAGAGAGAAGATGAAAGATGTTCCCTATGCTTCAGCCATAGGCTCTATCATGTATGCAATGCTGTGTACCAGACCTGATGTGTCCCTTGCTATAAGTTTAGCAGGGAGGTACCAAAGTAATCCAGGAGTGGATCACTGGACAGCGGTCAAGAACATCCTGAAATACCTGAAAAGGACTAAGGATATGTTTCTCGTATATGGAGGTGACAAAGAGCTCATCGTAAGGGGTTACGTTGATGCAAGCTTTGACACTGATCCGGACGATTCGAAATCGCAAACCGGATACGTATTTACATTGAACGGTGGAGCTGTCAGTTGGTGTAGTTCCAAGCAAAGTGTCGTGGTGGGATCTACGTGTGAAGCAGAATACATAGCTGCTTCGGAAGCAGCGAATGAAGGAGTCTGGATGAAGGAGTTCATATCCGATCTAGGTGTCATACCTAGTACATCGGGACCAATGAAAATCTTTTGTGATAATACTGGTGCAATTGCCTTAGCAAAGGAATCCAGATTTCACAAGAGAACCAAGCACATCAGAAGACGCTTCAATTCCATCCGGGATTTAGTCCAGGTGGGAGACATAGAATTTGCAAGATACATACGGATCTGAATGTAGCAGACCCGTTGACTAAGCCTCTTCCACGAGCAAAACATGATCAGCACCAAGACTCCATGGGTGTAAGAATCATTACTATGTAATCTAGATTATTGACTCTAGTGCAAGTGGGAGACTTAAGGAAATATGCCCTAGAGGCAATAATAAAGTATTATATATTTCCTTATATCATGATAAATGTTTATTATTCATGCTAGAATTGTATTAACCGGAAACATAATACATGTGTGAATACATAGACAAACAGAGTGTCACTAGTATGCCTCTACTTGACTAGCTCGTTAATCAAAGATGGTTATGTTTCCTAACCATAGACATGAGTTGTCATTTGATTAATGGGATCACCTCATTAGGAGAATGACGTGATTGACATGACCCATTACGTTAGCTTAGCACCCGATCGTTTAGTATGTTGCTATTCCTTTCTTCATGACTTATACATGTTCCTATGACTATGAGATTATGCAACTCCCGTTTACCGGAGGAACACTTTGTGTGCTACCAAACGTCACAACGTAACTGGGTGATTATAAAGGTGCTCTATAGGTGTCTCCAAAGGTACTTGTTGGGTTGGCGTATTTCGAGATTAGGATTTGTCACTCCGATTGTCGGAGAGGTATCTCTGGGCCCACTCGGTAATGCACATCATTATAAGCCTTGCAAGCATTGTGACTAATGAGTTAGTTGCGGGATGATGTATTACGGAATGAGTAAAGAGACTTGTCGGTAACGAGATTGAACTAGGTATCGAGATACCGACGATCGAATCTCGGGCAAGTAACATACCGATGACAAAGGGAACAACGTATGTTGTTATGCGGTCCGACCGATAAAGATCTTCGTAGAATATGTGGGAGCCAATATGGGCATCCAGGTCCCGCTATTGGTTATTGACCGGAGAGGTGTCTCGGTCATGTCTACATAGTTCTCGAACCCAAAGGGTCCGCACGCTTAAAGTTACGATGACAGTTATATTATGAGTTTATGTGATTTGATGTACCGAAGGTTGTTCGGAGTCCCGGATGTGATCACGGACATGAAGGAGTCTCGAAATGGTCGAGACGTAAAGATTGATATATTGGACGACTATATTCGGACACCGGAAGTGTTCCGGAGAAGTTTCGGATTAAACCGGAGTGACGGAGGGTTACCGGAAACCCCCGGGGAAGTATTGGGCCTTGGTGGGCCTTGAGGGTGAGAGAGGGCAGCAGCCAGGAGGTGGCGCGCCCCCTCCCAAGGGGAATCCTAGTTGGACTAGGAGAGGGGGGCGCAGCCCCCTTTCCCTCTCCCTCTCCCTCTCTTTCCTCCCCCCCCCTCTTTTCCTAGTAGGACTAGGAAAGGGGAGTCCTACTCCTACTAGGAGGAGGACTCCCCCTCTCTCCTTGGCGCACCAAGGGCAGCCTGCCTCCCCCTTGCTCCTTTATATACGGGGGCAGGGGGGCACCTAAGGACACACTTGATATACGATATTTTAGCCGTGTGCGGTGCCCCCCTCCACCAGATTACACCTCGATAATACCGTCACGGAGCTTAGGCGAAGCCCTGCGTCGGTGGAACATCATCATCGTAACCACGCCGTCATGCTGACGAAACTCTCCCTCAACACTCGGCTGGATCGGAGTTCGAGGGACGTCATCGAGCTGAACGTGTGTAGAACTTGGAGGTGCCGTACGTTCGATACTTGATCGATCGGATCGTGAAGACGTACGACTACATCAACCGCGTTGTGATAACGCTTCCGCTGTCGGTCTACGAGGGTACGTGGACAACACTCTCCCCTCTCGTTGCTATGTATCACCATGATCTTGCGTGTGCGTAGGAATTTTTTTGAAATTACTACGTACCCCAACATCTTGTTCATGAATGTTTTGTAAAAAAAATGATGTTTGTGTGATTTGGATATATAGTTACTCGTATAATTATCTTACCTGTATGTTGTTTGTTATACATAGTGCCATGGTTTTGATATCCGTCCCCATCGGCCCTCGTCCTTGTTATGATTCAGATGTGGTATATTCTCTTTTAAAACTATTTGTTGCATTTCGTGTTTATGACTAATTATGCCCATCAAGTTGAAATAGATATTTTTATCTAGGAGGTATGTGAACCGGAAATTCGAACCGACCCTATTGTTGAGAGGTTAAATTTAGTTGAAAGAGAAAACGAGTATTTGAAAGAAAAATTGAAAAGAATTGAGGGGGAGAAAATGGAATTGGAGTTGCATGTTGCCGATGTCGTCGATGATCACAAGATCAAGATGGAGAAAATGCGCTTGAAGATTAGAAAGATTAGAAAATATGCCATTGATAGTGAGGCTTGGTATCATTATGCCGTTGGATCAATTGTTACCTTAGTTGCGATCTTGATCGCATTTGTTGTTGCATTTAAATGCTTTAGCTAGAGAGTTATTTGTTTGTTGCATTTAAGTGTTGTATGAACTTTATATGTATAAACTTTATGTATGAACTTGTATTAATTTGGTCTTTTCGGTGTTGTGTAATGAAGATGATCCGACAATGGATGTACGATGACGATGCTCTCCCGAGTTCATTAATGGCGTGCATACTTTTCTGCTTGTGGCTGAGGCAAACAAGCGGGCGGATGGTTTTATGCCTTGTCCATGTGCTGGTTGTAAAGATTGATCACAATTACTCTAAGTCAAGAACCATTCACGTCCACCTGTTTGAGTCCGGTTTCATGCCCCACTATAATGTTTGGACCAAGCACGGAGAAAGAGGGGTTATGATGGAACACAATGAAGAAGAAGAGGACGACGACAGCTATCCTGGCCATGGGTTGCCTGAATACGATGATACAACAATGGGGGAAGAAGCTGAGCCGGCAATGCGGGAAGAAGCTGAAGAAGAGGCATCAGATGAGCCCGCTGATGATCTAGGTCGGGCCATTGCCGATGCAAAGAGAAACTACGCAAGTGATTTGGAGAAGAAGAAGTTGCAGCGCATGTTAGAGGATCACAAGAAATTGTTGTACCCGAATTGCGAAGCTGACAAGAAAAAGTTGGGCACCACACTGGAATTGCTGCAATGGAAGGCAGAGAATGGTGTATCTGACAAGGGATTTGGAAAGTTGCTGGTAATGATAAAGAATATGCTTCCAAAGGACAATGAATTTCCCGAGAGTACATATGAAGCAAAGAAGGTTGTCTGCCCTCTAGGGTTAGAGGTGCAGAAGATACATGCATGCCCTAATGACTGCATCCTCTACCCCGGTGAGTACGAGGATTTGAACGCTTGCCCGGTATGCGGTGCATTGCGCTATAAGATCAGCCGCGATTACCCTGGTGATGTCGAGGGCAAGCCCCAGGAAGAAGATTCCTGCCAAGGTGATGTTGTATGCTCCTATAATACCACGGTTGAAAGGTTTGTTCCAAAACAAAGAGCATGCCAAGGCGATGCGATGGCACAGAGAAGACCGTAAGAAAGACGGAAAGTTGAGAGTACCCGCTGACGGGTCACAGTGGAGAAAAATCGAGAGAAAGTACAGGAAGGAGTTTGCAGGTGACGCAAGGAACGTATGGTTTGGTCTAAGCGCAGATGGCATTAATCCTTTTAGGGAGCAGAGCAACAACCATAGCACCTGGCCTGTGACTCTATGTTTGTATAACCTTCCTCCTTGGTTGTGCATGAAGCGGAAGTTCATTATGATGCCAGTGCTCATCCAAGGCCCTAAGAAACCCGGCAACGACATTGATGTGTACCTAAGGCCATTAGTTTAAGAACTCTTACAGTTGTGGAATGGAACAGGTGTATGTGCGTGGGATGAGCAAGGACAGGAAGAATTTGACCTAAAGGCGTTGTTGTTCGTGACCATAATGATTGGCCTGCTCTCAGTAACCTTTCAGGACGGACAAACAAGGGATACCGCGCATGCACGCACTGTTTGGATGATACCGACACTATATATTTGGATAATTGTAGGAAGAATGTGTACCTGGGACATCGTCGATTTCTTCCGAGCAGGCATCCCGTAAGAAAGAAAGGCAAGCATTTCAAAGCTGAGGCGGATCACCGGACGAAGCCTCGCCACCGTACTAGTGTTGATGTACATGATATGGTCAAGGATTTGAAGGTAGTCTTTGGAAAGGGTCCTGGCGGACAACCTGTTCCGAATGACGCTGACGGACGCGCACCCATGTGGAAGAAGAAATCTATATTTTGGGACCTGCCCTATTGGAAAGACCTAGAGGTCCGCTCCGCAATCGATGTGATGCACGTGACAAAGAATCTTTGCGTGACCCTGCTTGGCTTCTTGGGCGTGTATGGGAAGACAAAGGATACACCTGAGGCACGGGAGGACTAGCAACGTATGCACAGAAAAGACGGCATACATCAGGGTCATGCCAGCTACGCTCTTACCAAAGAAGAGAAGGAAATCTTCTTTGAATGCCTGCTCAGTATTAAGGTACCGTCTGGCTTCTCGTCGAATATAAAGGGAAAAATAAATATGGCAGAGAAAAATTTCCAGAACCTGAAGTCTCATGACTACCACGTGATTATGACGGAACCGCTTCCCGTTGCATTGAGGGGGCTTCTACTGGAAAACGTTTGATTAGCCATTGTGAAGCTATGTGCATTCCTCAATGCAATCTCTCAGAAGGTAATCGATCCAGAAATCATACCAAGGTTAGAGAATGATTTGGTGCAATGTCTTCTCAGTTTCGAGTTGGTGTTCCCGCCATCCTTCTTCAACATCATGACGCACGTCCTAGTTCACCTATGCGAAGAGATTAACGTTTTGGGTCATGTATTTCTACACAATATGTTCCCCTTTGAGAGGTTCATGGGAGTCTTAAAGAAATATGTTCATAATCGTGCTAAGCCGGGAGGAAGCATCTCCAAGGGCCATGAAAATGAGGAGGTCATTGTGTTTTGTATTGACTTTATTCCTGACCTTAAGCCGATTGGTGTTCCTGAATCGCGGCATAAGGGCAGACTGGATGGAAAAGACACGCTAGGAGGGGATCAAATAATATGTATGAACGGACATTCTCTCACTGAAGCACACTACACAGTTCTACAGAATTCCGCCTTGGTGGCTCCGTATATGGACGAACACAAGAATTTTCTATGCTCCAAACACCTGGAGCGGTCTGATGACTGGATTACACGTGAACAAACGATGACTTTCACCGGCTGGTTGCAGACACGTACCATGCATGACGCCTCTATTGAAGATGACATGTACTCGTTGTCCCAGTTACCATCTTCGAATATAATGACTTTCAAAGGGTACGAGATAAATGGGAATACATTTTACATGATCGCCCAAGATAAGAAGAGCACCAACCAAAACAGTGGTGTCCGCTTTGACGCAGTAACCAAGACGGGAAAGGAAACATATTATGGTTACATAGTGGACATATGGGAACTTGACTATGGACGTGGTTTGAAGGTCCCTTTGTTTCGATGCAAATGTGTCAATATGACACGAGGCGGGGTAACGGAAGACCCGCAGTACGTGTAACACCCCAAGAATCATGCTACAGTAACTCTCTGTGATTAAGCTAATCATGTTGCTAAACAGGGCTTGATCACATTGGAATCACATTTCTTTTCAAACTCCTAATTCAAACTTCAATTAAATTTAAAGTGGAAAATAAAAGTTTTCAAAAATTTAAACAAAAATGTTCGGGCCATGCCAAATATTACAAGGGTAATTATACTAAAGAAAACATATTTTTATAAAATGCCTAAATAAATTAAATTGAAGTAAAACAGAACAAACAAAGAAAAAAAGGAGAAGGAGAAGCCCCCCCCACTGGACCCTGGCCCAACTGGGCCGACCCCAGGCCCAGCCGGCCTGGCCCACCTCCCCGGGTCGCCCTCCCCTTCCCTGTTCCCCCGACCGGGGTCGGAACAGGGGCAGGTCCCCGCCGCACCCCCTCGCCGGCGACGGGGGAGGATAAGGCCGCCCGACGCCTCGGCCTCCGCCCATCCCTCCCACTTGCCCCTCTCGCTCGCCTCT
>NC_057814.1:81921311-81922770 GCF_018294505.1 Triticum aestivum
GGTCGCCGACGTGCCGCCGTCGTTCCCGCGGCCACCGAGCCCCGTTCTCCTCCCCGACGTGTCCACGAGCTCCGCCGCGTCGAGCCCGTCCTCCCCGACCACCTGCTCGAGCCGGGACCCCCCTACATCACCCCCAACGCCGTCGCCTTCTTCCTCGGGTCGCCGCCGTCTTCTTCGACTCCGGCGACTGCTGCTGCTACTAAGCCTCTCACCGGCCTCCGTGTGCCGCGCGGTGAGCTCCTCTACCTCCTACCCTTCTCCGTTTACTCTCGCGCGAACCTTAGCTAGCTCTCACGACGAGGCCGAACGCGTCGCCGCGGAGCTCGCCGCCGACGCGTCTCCGGTGACGTTTTGGTCACGGGCCCGTACCCATTAGACTCGCCGCACCACGTAGTTACTCCCCAGCCTCTCCGTTTGCTCGATAGCACGCCGTAGCTCCGTTTTCGTCGAGCACCCGTGCACGCCGCCACCTCCGCCGCTCGCCGGCGCCGATTCCGGCCAAGTCCGGCGAAGCTACGGCCACCACTGGATGCGGCGCTGCGAGCTCGTTCGAATGAGACTAGCCCCGCTCCTCCCCGAGCCCCGTTGGCGAAATCCGGCGAGATCCGAGCCGCGCCGCCGCGTTTGGCGTCGCCGGCGTTGAGCCGCCGGCCGCGCTGAGCTGGCACACCTAGGGCCACCCCATCGGTCACTGCCAGTGGGCCCTCTGGCTCCCTGTTGACCTGTTGACCAGTTGACCTGGTCAACTGGGCTGACTGGGCAGGCCCCAGCCACTGGCGTGCGGGCCCCACCACTTAATCCGATAATTAAAACATTTTAGTAATTAAAACTAATTAGTTTAGATAATTAGACTATGACAGGTGGGGTCCAGTAGTTAATTAATCTAATTTTAGTTAATTTAATCTTCTGATTAGTCCACTATCGATGACAGGTAGGACCCACCTGTCTGGTTTGACTGGTCAGCCGACCTGTTGACCTGCTGACGTCGGCATTACCTCATGCTGACGTCATAATTCAATTTTGCTAAATTCAAATAATTCCAGAAATTCAAATAATCTTTGAAAATTCATATCTTTTAAACCGTAACTCGGATGAAAATGTTTTCTACATGAAAGTTGCTCAGAACGACGAGACGAATCCGAATACGCAATCCGTTCGTCCACCACACCTCCCTAACCTATCGAACTAGCAACCTTCCCCCTCCGGTCCGTCTGTCCGAAAATGCAAAACATCGGGAATACCTTCCCGGATGTCCCCCCCTTCGCCGGTACCACCTATTGTCGCGTTAGGACACACCTCGCACTGCTCATTGTCATGTCACGCATCATCATGTTTATGTTTGCATTGTATTTACTGTTTGTTCCCCCCTCTTCTCTCCGGTAGACTACGAGACCGACACTGCTGCTGGCCAGTTCGACTACGGAGTTGACGACCCCTCCTACTTGCCAGAGCAACCAGG
>NC_057814.1:81922928-81926240 GCF_018294505.1 Triticum aestivum
CTGCTGCTGCCCAGTTCGACTACGGAGTTGACGACCCCTCCTACTTGCCAGAGCAACCAGGCAAGCCCCCCCTTGATCACCAGATATCGCCTATTCTTCTCTATACTGCTTGCATTAGAGTAGTGTAGCATGTTACTGCTTTCCGATATCCTATCCTGATGCATAGCCTATCCTTGCTACTACTGTTGTTACCTTTACTTGCAATCCTACATGCTTAGTATAGGATGCTAGTTTTCCATCAGTGGCCCTACATTCTTGTCCGTCTGCTGTGCTATACTATCGGGCCGTGATCACCTGGGCGGTGATCACGGGTATATACTTATATACTATATACATGACACATGTGATGACTAAAGTCGGGTCGGCTCGTAGGAGTACCCGCGAGTGGATCTTTGTGGCGGAGCGACAGGGCAGGTTGAGACCGCCTAGGTGAGAGGTGGGCCTGGCCCTGGTCGGCGTTCGCGGTTACTTAACACGCTTAACGAGATCTTGGTATTTGATCTGAGTCTGGCCATTTGGTCTATACGCACTAACCATCTACGTGGGAGTAGTTATGGGTATCCCGACATCGTGGTATCAGCCGAAGCTCTTTTGACGTCAGCAACTGAGTGGCGCGCGCCGCATTGGACCGTAAGCTCGCGCTTGTATTAAGGGGGCTAGGTCTGCTTCCGACCGCGTACGCAACGTGCAGGTGTGCATAGGGCGATGGGCCCAGACCCCGGCGCGCATAGGTTTAGACCGGCGTGCTGACCTCTCTGTTGAGCCTAGGTGGGGCTGCGACGTGTTGATCTTACGAGGCCGGGCATGACCCAGAAAAGTGTGTCTGGCCAAATGGGATCGAGCGTGTTGGGTTATGTGGTGCACCCCTGCAGGGAAGTTTATCTATTCGAATAGCCGTGTCCCTCGGTAAAAGGACGACCCAGAGTTGTACCTTGACCTTATGACAACTAGAACTGGATACTGAATAAAATACACCCTTCCAAGTGCCAGATACAACCCGGTGATCGCTCTCTAACAGAGCGACGAGGAGGGGATCGCCGGGTAGGATTATGCTATGCGATGCTACTTGGAGGACTTCAATCTACTCTCTTCTACATGTTCAAGATGGAGATGGCCAGAAGCGTAGTCTTCGACAGGACTAGCTATCCCCCTTTTATTCTGGCATTCTGCAGTTCAGTCCACTGATATGCCCCTTTACACATATACCCATGCATATGTAGTGTAGCTCCTTGCTTGCGAGTACTTTGGATGAGTACTCACGGTTGCTTCTCTCCCTCTTTTCCCCCTTTCCTTTCTATATGGTTGTCGCAACCAGATGTTGGAGTCCAGGAGCCAGACGCCACCGTCGACGACGACACCTACGATACTGGAGGTGCCTACTACTACGTGTAGGCCGCTGACGACGACCAGGAGTAGTTAGGAGGATCCCAGGCAGGAGGCCTGCGCCTTGTTCGATCGGTATCCCAGTTTGTGCTAGCCTTCTTAAGGCAAACTTGTTTAACTTATGTCTGTACTCAGATATTGTTGCTTCCGCTGACTCGTCTGTGATCGAGCACTTGTATTCGAGCCCTCGAGGCCCCTGGCTTGTATTATGATGCTTGTATGACTTATTTATGTTTTAGAGTTGTGTTGTGATATCTTCCCGTGAGTCCCTGATCTTGATCGTACACATTTGCGTGCATGATTAGTGTACGGTCAAATCGGGGGCGTCACAGTACGGAATGACAACAGTGGATCTCAACAATCTTGCGTATGCAGACGAACCATTCATCCTAGCCAATGATGTGGCACAGGTTTTCTATGTGAAGGACATGTCTACCAAGCCGAGAAAAAGAAAAGATAAGGAAGCGAATGCATCATACGATGAGCCAAAGCGCCACATAGTTCTTTCTGGGAAGAGAAACATCGTGACAGTGGATGACAAGACAGACATGTCAGAAGATTATGAAAATTTTGATGCAATTGCTCCATTCACAGTGAATATTGACCCGAGCATCCAGTTAAATGATGAAGATTTTCCATGGTTACGGCGCAAAGGGACACACGCGAAGAATAAGTTTCACACCCAAAGATCTGGGATGTGATCGGCTTCACTATCATCACTTTCTTCTGTGTTTCACACCCAGGAGGGAATCTCTGTAATAGTTAGGATAGTTATGTGTTTTGGCATTTGAAACGCGAAGAAATTTTATGTGCAAACAAATTCTTTCATGCATTTACTGATTTTTTTCAGCTAAATGACCCTAAATTTGAAAAGCACTTCAAATGAACTCAGAAAAGGTTGAAAGTTGGCATGGTATCATAATTTCACCCACATAGCATGTGCAAAAAAGTAGAGAGGGTTACGGCAAAAACTGGATGCACTTCGTGTACAAAATGGACAATCTCTTTCGAAGTATCAGGGTTTCGGACGAAAACTCATCTGTTACAAAGGCATTTCATTTTTTAAATAACCTAAGCATTACCAAATTGAATATAATGATAAAACACACTAATATTAAACATAAGAAAAAAGAATCACTGAAAAATCTATTTTCAAAGTTAAGTTATTCACAAACTAGTGATTCACACAAGTTTCAAATAATTCAAAATTTAAACTATTCAAATTTGAAAACTACCGGCACTAACAGAAAGTTTGTAATTTTGTGTACCTAAAGCAAAAATATTCACAAAGAAACTCTAAATACAGCAAAAAACAACTCAAGAATAAACAAAACAAAAATAAATAAAGCAAAAAAATAAGAAAATAAAAAAGCCCGCCTACTGCGCCATAGCGGCCTGCATACGACTAGAAACCCAACCTGTTGTTGGGCCAGGATGCAGGCCCGCAAAGGCTCGGTAGGCCCACAGGGCAGCACAGAACAGGTAGGCCCAGTAGGCCTGCTTTGGAGAGGAGCTTGAGAGAGCTACCGCACTGGGGCTTATCAACCAGTGCCACGCCCCTCGGCTAGCGAGGTGGGACTAAACTTGCCGCACCGCACCTACGCCAGCGCACCCCCTTTAGTGCCGGGTCGTGGCTCCAACCGGTACTAAAGGGGTGTCTTTAGTACCGGTTGGAGCCACCACCCAGTACTAAAGGGGGGAACTTCCCGCCGCTTGGCCTGGCCAAAATTGACATTTAGTACCGGTTGGTGGCTCCAGCCGGTACTAAAGGCCCATCCTATATAAGAAAACACTTCAAAAATTCAGTTTCTCATCTGCTTCTTCTCCTCTACCCCGTCGCCCGCCGCCCCCCGTCGCCACCCCTCGTCGCCGCCCCATCCCCATCCTCGTCCCCGTCGGCGCCGCCCCGGCCGTCCCCGTCCCCGTCGC
>NC_057814.1:81926617-81930241 GCF_018294505.1 Triticum aestivum
TCCCCGTCGCCTCGCCTCGCCGGTGAGCTCCCCGGCCGCCATGTCCACACACACACATTGTTTTTTAGTTTTTTAGTTATAAATTTTAGTTATATAAATTTTTCTGTTTTTTAGTTATAGAAATATTAGAAATGTTAGTTATATAGAAATGCTATAAATTTTTCTGTTTTTTAGTTATAGAAATATTTATAGAAATGTTAGCAATTTTTCTGTTTTTTAGTTATAGAAATATTAGAAATGTTAGTTATATAGAAATGTTAGAAATTTTAGAATTAGTTTTAGCTAGATGAATTAGATTAATGTTAAATTGTTAGACGATGATCGATGTTTTTTTAGTTTCTTGTAATTTTATTTATAGAAAAATTTAGAATTTGCATATAGAATTATAGTTATCACAATCCAATCATTTAAAAAATGTAACTTTTTGCGGGCATATAGTATTTGTTCTCGACGATGCCCGGCCCGCATCCTCGTCGTCGACCCGTTCACGACGACGTCCGGCTGACCCATGTCCGGGACTGGGCTCTGTCGTTCTGGCACTGGGAGGTGCTACCTGCAGGGGCGCGCCGCTTGGTGAGGAACCCGGCCTCGGGTCCCGTCGTCGACCCTGATCTCTTTTGGTGGCGTTCGCGTGGGCCACATTCAGTGCAGAGGGAGCCGGCCCCGCCGGAGGTGGTGCGTCGCCGTGTCAGGGAGGAGGACGAGCACGTCCATTGCTACATGGCTGCTATGGACGTTAGGTTCGCCAATACCTGGCAGGTTCTTTGGGCAGATGACCGGAGATATGATCATGTGATGGTTCCTTCTCTTTGGGTGTCCACTGCCCGCGCCCCAGGAACCGCGAGTGGCCTAGATTCTTCTGTAGTATTCGATCTTTATTAGCTACCTAGCCAGTGATGTATTCGATATATAATATTCGAGACGATGTATTCGAGATTATATATATTATTAGAGACGATGTATTCGAGATTATATATTATTCGAGACGATGTATTCGAGATTATATATTATTCGAGACAATGTATTCGAGATTATATATTATTCGAGACGATGCATATCATGTACTATATGATTTAGTCTTTCCTTATTGATTGCATCCATGCATTGTAATTTTAATACTAAATTGTTTTATATTTCTTCTGGATTAGTTAAATAAAACCTATGGTGGACAATACCGGCAGAGAGGGAGAAGTGGCCCTGTTCGAGATCATACGCAGCCCTCGCAGGCCAGACGATTGAATGAAGCATATGGCTCCCAATATCTGAACAATACCGGGGAGGGTGATGATAAGATATTCGATCTCGATGACCGAATGGATGAAGTCATGAACTATGATTATGATTATGATGACGCAGACAATGTTGATCTGGAAATTACAAAGACCGGCGAGGCATATTTATATAAGCAGGCATCTGGTGATCATCACATGTTTTTTTATTTGAAGATATATTAATGAATCGATCTTTCTTCTTTCAGCCCTCCGGATCGAGCAAATCTGCTTCTACAGACAGCAGGACAAAGCGAGGCCCAGGAAAAAAAGTTGAAGGAGGGTGTAAAGTACAACATCGATTCCATCAAAGCTAATGGCGAACCAAGCATGCCTAAGAACATTGCGAATAAGTTCATTCGTCAGTGCAGAGTTCTTGTGAAGGACCAACTCCCGATCTCCATTTAAGAATGGAAAGAGCCAAAAAATAAACGTCCAGATGTTACTTGGGTCGACGACAGAGCAAAAGAAAAGCTTTGGGAATCTCTCATGGAACATTTCACCCTACCAGATCATTTCACTGATGCAGATGTGCGGAAAGTCAAGGACGCTGCTCTTAGGAAGATGGCAATTGCATTCAACACCCATAAGAAAAAGGTATGGGCCAACTACGTCGAAGGAGAAAGGAAGACTCCAGAATTCAAGGGAACACTGGAGAAGCAAAGAGAACACTGGCCCGCTTTCGTGAAATTCAAGGAATCAGAATTATCTAAGGAACGGTCGAGAAAAAACAAGGCCAATGCCGCAGTTCCATAGGCTGGGGCCAGGTGGCTATGCGGTGGCAATGCCTAAGTGGGATAAGTCAGAGTAAGAAATGGTGGATGCAGGGGTCACTCCAGTTACTAGGAGCTGGCCCCCCAGGTGCAGAACTTGGTTCTATGCGCATGGGGGGTGTTGGACCCGAAGACAGGCCTGGTTTTCAAGAAGGCAAGTCTAAAAGGAGCCGAAGAGAAGTTACTTCAAGCAATAGAAGATGCTCGAACGGGGGTGTTTACGCCCAACAGAGAGAACGACGAGCTTACGCGCGCCCTAGGAAATCCTGAACACCCGGGAAGAACACGAGGCAAGGGCGTTATTCCCTGGTATGAGGGCTTTTCGGACTGGAACAACGACTACAGGAGCCGTGCAAGAAAGAAGATGGAGGAGGAGAAGAAGAGGAAGATGGAGGAGGAGCAGAGGAAGCTGGAAGCAGAATGCCTTCAAGGCCTAGAAGCAAGGCACGTGGACTTGGCACTCAAATTCCAACGGCAGCAGCAGCAGATCGACTCACTTAGCCAGGAAAGGGGGTCTCAGCAGCGGCAGCAGCTAGCGGATGATCCAACATTGGATAGCACCGTCCCATCCATGCCGAGAAGCAATGTTGGTTCCGCCCCGGGCGACGCACTGCTGGATAGATACCCTGTGGATGACATCATAGAGAACACTAACTGTGAGCTACACTTCAGAATGAAGAACATATCCATGAAGATGGCGGACGCCGTTGCTTTTACAAATCCCCCCAAAGCAACCTCCCATTGCAACCCGATTCCAGCGGGCTATGCTCGTGTCTTGGTTGATGAGGTGGTGGACCAATATTCGGGGCTAGAGCTTGACACTCCTGGAGGTGACGAGGAGCACACACTGGGAGAGGCCATACATCGTATCATCCTATGGAGAAAGGATTGCATCATCTTTCAAAGGCCACCGACACTGCGTCAGCCAACTCCTCCTCGAAGTCCGCCATCGAGTCAGCAGACTCCCGCTCCTCCAAGTCCACGAACGCATGAGCCGACTCCTCCTCGAAGTCCGCCACCGTGTCAGCAGACTCCCGCTCCTCCAAGTCCACGAACGCGTGAGCCGACTCCTCCTTGAAGTCCGCCACCGTGTCAGCACACTCCCGCTCCTCCAAGTCCACCAATGCGTGAGCAGACTCCTGCTCCAACTCAGCCACGTCAGCCGTCTCTGCCGCCTCAGCAATCGTAGAAGAGAGCCGCCACAGCTATGGTGCGTAGCGGTACGAGTCGAGGTAGTACAGGAGGTACAGGCGGAGGCAAGCGATATAAATATGGTCCAAGCCTCACTCCTCTTCCCCACAGGGCTTATGACATGACCGAGGAGCAAAACGCAGCCATAGTGAAGGCCCAAGTGGACGCCCATTTTGGACCGAAACCGCCACCACCGCCAAAGGAGAAAGTGCCTGAGAAAGTCGTTGACCACTTTATTCATATGGCAAGAAAACTAGCTCCCAAGCCCGTTGACTCAGACTATGAGCGCCAAATCAGGAAGGCACATCAAGCACGACTACAGAAGGAAGCGAGCTCGAGCTCGAGCCAACAAGCAGCTGTCAAAAAATGTGGGAAAACCGTTCCCCAGCTGG
>NC_057814.1:81930452-81937855 GCF_018294505.1 Triticum aestivum
ATTGTGGGCAAACCGTTCCCCGGCTGGACAATCTGGTAATAACCGAGGAGCATATAAGTCGGGCTAAAATGCTCGGTATCAGTGTTGGACAACTCCTCGAGATCGACCCCATATCTCCGCTTAGAGAGGAGGAAATAAAACGGAAATATGTCCGGGGCCAACCATTGGTCGAGCCCGAGAAGGTCAAGAACCTCCCAACGAGAATGTATGAATTGCATGAGTGGTACATGAACATTACCAAGAGTTCCAATCGAGAGTCCCTCATGGTGAAAGTCAAGGAAGAGCATTACTTCCATAAGCTAGCTCTGTCCGTTGAGTATTCAGAACTATTTCAGTTATTCAATCAAGATGCACTCGACAAATCTCTCATCAGTTGCTATTGTCTGTAAGTGATTTCTTTCTGTAATTTAAGTCTCAAGCTAGCTTTAGTGCTCATTGATTGATCATTACCTGTAATTATCCTCACTATATTCTTTTCTGTGGTATTATGCAGGATGAAGATCTATGAAATGAAAAAATCTGGACGCTATGGCATTGGGTTCATTGACCCAAATACCGTTAATGAATACACATGGAAATTGGAATGCTATAGACAAGATGTAGAGAATAAAATGCTAGAGTTCTTGAAGCGCCTCAGTACCAATGAAGATATACTACTTCCCTACAACTTCCTGTGAGTCACACTATCTTGTACTATGAATTCTGTTTTTTGCTTAGCTAGCTAGATGTTAATAATTAAGTGTATAGGGTTTAGGGTAGTTGATTAGTGTTATGCACATGCCCTCTTAATTAAGACATGCAAATGTGTGCGCATGCAGTTACCACTGGATCTTGTTAGACATTAAAGTTGAAGAAGGTAAAGTTGAAGTACTGGACTCATTACTTAAAAAAGAAAGTGACTACACCATCTTGAAGGGGATAGTCGACAGGTAATTTCAATCATTATTAACTATATCTCGGCCTATTTAGTTCGTCATTTCCTGATATGAACTATTTAATAACCCCTTTATTAATTTTCTTTGCCGGCGGGTAGGGCTTGGGTAAAGTTCATCAAGGTGACTCTAGGCAAATGGCCAGAAAAGCTGTTTTGGTATCGACCCAAGGTAAGTAATTAAGTAGTACTAGCTAGCTAGCTACCATCTCTTTAATTCTTGTTTCAATACCATTAATTAATTATCATGCTTGATTAATCATTATCTGATTAAATTCCATTCTCGTAAAGGCCCTGAAGCAGGCGCCGGGGACTGATCTGTGTGCATACTACATTTGCGAGAACATTCGCATGATGGCGTCCGAAAGGAGCAAATCTCAAAGACAGGACTGGGTACGTTTGTCAGAACACTATTCACAATTTTTACACCATTATCGATATCTAGTCACACAACTAATACACATGCATATTGATCTCCTTCTTAACAGTTCAAAGAGGTGCGGGAGCAGCTCCTACCAACGGAGCGCATACTAGCACTTCAAGAGGAAATAGAGGGATTTTTGCTCGACCAGGTCATAGATCCCAAAGGAGAATACTATTACCCGCTACCGCCCCCCATGAACCACTTGTCATCGTGCTCCGAAGGCACAAGGCAACATGTAGGAGAAATTGTATATATATACATATGTATGTGTGAATAATTAATGGTGGTTGTGAGACATTCGATGATATATATATATATATATATATATATATATTTTATATATATATATATATATATATATATATATATGATCGGTTCTACGAGAAACTCTATTTATATATATGCATAACGTGTACAATATGTAGTATCATAAAATACCAGCAAACAAAAAAGAATTAAATGGAAAACACAAAATTAAAGGAAAAATAAAAAATAAAAGGAAACCCCCCCCCCAAACATTTAGTACCGGTTGGTGTTACCAACCGGTACTAATGGTCTACCCGCACCCGGGCCTGGCTCGTCCCACGTGGTGGCACTTTAGCGCCGGTTCGTGCCGAACCGGTACTAAAGGGGGGGGCTTTAGTCCCCACTCTTTAGTGCCGATTGTAGAACCGACACTAAAGGCCCTTACGAACCGGCGCTAAAGCGTGATTCTGCACTAGTGCAACTTAACCGGTTAAGGTGAGTACTAGGTCCGTCCGGGTTTATTAGGACCACTAGTAGAAAATAGGGCTTTGGTCACAGCTCAATATAGACATTAGTCCCGGTTGGATTACAAACCGGGACTAATGTGAGCATTAGTCCCGGTTCGAGCGGCTAAAGGCATTAGTCCCGGTTCAAATGAGCCCTTTAGTCCTAGTTTGAGACATGAACCGGCACTAAAGGGTGCGATGCCCTTTAGTTCCGGTTCGTCTTTCAAACCGGGACTAAAGATTAGACCTTTAGTCCCGGTTTGAGAAACGAACCGGGACTAAAGGGTGTGATGCCCTTTAGTCCCGGTTCGTGTCTCAAACCGAGACTAAAGGGCTTCATGTCTCAAACTCTACCCCTCCCCCCCATGTATCGCCATTTCAGTTTTGAAAAAAAGGAGAATGATAAAAACTTCAAAAAATAAAATCCTTCGAGATGTAGTCATATATAACTACATCTACTAGTTAGGAAAATTAAAAAACTTAAATTTGGACATGTTTTGCAAAAAACTGTTATGAAAAAGTAAAACGGTTATAACTTTTGCATACGATGTCGGAAAAAACGTATACTATATCAAAATGTTCAGCACGAAAATCCGCATCCGATTTTGACAGCCGTAGGCCTGTTTGCAAATTTTTAGAATCCTCAAATTCTAAAAGGAAAAAAAGTTATGCTCAAATTTCAGTTTTTTTTTTGAATTTTCGTTAAATCTGGTCAAACTATGGTCAAAGTACTTATTCAAGAAGTATTAGTGGTACTAAATAATTATTCAAGAATATTAGTGTTACTAAATAATTATTTTAGTTTTTTTGAATTTTGGTCAAATCTGGTCAAACTATGGTCAAACTACTTATTCAAGAAATATTAGTGTTACTAAATAATTATTTTTTTAGAATAATAGTTTCAAAATCAAACAGTGAAACGTGTGACTTCATGCTCAAGCTAAACTCCTGTGGATGCTGAATGTTTGTCAGGTGTCAAAAAAGACAGGGGGATTCCCAATTCTGGAATTGTCTTTTAAAGATTAAGAATTTGGTCTGTCCCCACATCAAGAAGAGGCTTGGGATGGGAGAAACACACTACAGGAATCAGCTAGTTTGACGTCTGCCACGGCAGACGGCAAAGGCAAGGATGGCGGACGGCAAAGGCCTTTGCCGTCTGCCGCGGACGGCAAAAGGCTCCGGCAAAGTAGGCATCGGTAAAGAGCTTCTTTGCCGTCTGCTTTTTGAAGCGGACGGCAAAGGGGTCTTTGCCATCAGCGGCGGCCGGCAAAGAAAGCCGACGGCCTTAAATTCGCTGTTAGTCCGTTAGGTGGCTAACGGCAGTCTTTGCCGTCCGTGGCTGACGGCAAAGAGCATCAAGCCTTTGTCGTCTGCCACTGTAGGCAAACTGACCAAATGGGTCAGCTGCCAGGAAGCACAGGTGGTTGCCACGTGGCTTCTTTGCCGTCCGCCGCGGACGGCAAATAGCCCGTTGCCGTCGGTGGCAGACGGCAAAGAGCCTGCATTGCCTCTTTTTCTGTTTTTTCTTATACCCAACCATTTTCACAGCAAATAGATGATACATATATACTTTTCACATGGCAAGTTCACAGCAAACATATGAGATATCCAACACATATAATTTCATCATACATGCATAGTTCCATCAACCATACATAGCAAGTTGCACATACATGCATCCAACCATACATATTACAATAGTGTCATCCTACCATACATGCATAGTTCATCCAAACAAGCACTCCATCTATGCTAGCTTCCGTGAAACGAATGAATTCTGCAAAATGGGAAATAAGAAAGTTGGAAGAAGAAGATTAGAAGAAGAAGAAGAAGAAGAAGAAGAAGAAGAAGAAAATGAAGAAGAAGAAGAAGAATATATGACATTTATGAGCTAATTTAGGTGAAATTGATTGTTTGTGAGCTAACTTAGGTGAAACGGATCGTTTATGAGCTAACCTAGGTGAAATGGATTGCTCATGAGCTAACTTAGGTAAAATGCATCATTTTAGAGCTAACCTAGGTAAGATGGATCATTTATGAGCTAAGTAAGGTAAAATGGGTCATTTTGGAGCTAACTTGGGTAAAATGGATCATTTATGAGCTAAGTAAGGTAAAATGGGTCATTTTAGAGCTAATTTGGGTAAAATGGATCGTTTATGAGCTAACTAAGGTAAAATGGATCATTTTAGAACCAACTTAGGTAAAATGGATCGTTTATGAGCTAACTAAGCTAATTATGCCATTTTTGACATAAGTAAGCTAAGTACATGTCATTATTGAGCAAACCTAGTTAACTAAGCATATTAGAGCTAACTTTGGTCATTTTGGAGGAAACAAAGCTAAGTATAGATCGTTTTAGAGCTAACTTAGGTAAAATGGATGGTTTTGGAGGTCAGTAAGCTTATTAAATCATTTTGGAGGAAATAAAGCTAAGTCTAGGTCATTGTGGTAAGCATTTTGGAGGAAATAAGGCTAAGTCTAGGTCTTTATGCATTTGTTAAGCAAAACACTAGAGAAACTTACCATGATCATGGAGGTGTAGGAGCGGGCAGGCTCGTGCCGGTAGCTGGAGAAGGATCGTGCGATGCTTGTCTGGAGTTACGCTGCACCAAAGATCATTTCCAATGTCTTGTTAGCATGATGACACTCAAATGTTAAGACTAGCAAGTAATGTCCATTCAAATTAAACTCACCGTGGCCCCAGGAGCAATCGCTGGCATCGGCGGAGCGGTCTGACCAGTCTTCTCGCACACAGACTGCACATTTGGTTTTGACGACTCAGTCATACAAGTTAGTAATGAGACAAACAATACATGAATGTTTTGGCTAATCTGCAGAAGAAACTTACCACAAGGAGCTCGTACATGGCCCTTGCCTGCATGTCATTCCGTGCCCTCTCCTCCTCCAACATCGTTGTCGTCCTCTCCTCCAACTCCCGCTGCCTCTCCGCCGCCTCCGCCAGAAGTTTCTCCGTTCTGTCTCTCTCACTCTGTATAGCAGCCTGCAACACCACTCCTCGTTACCATTTGTAATCATTGATGGAAGCACAGACAATGTAATGGAGAAAGATAACTGAGTACGTATAACTAACCTTGATGGCGAGTTGGACTGGCCGTTCACGAGGCCTTATCTCAGGAGCGGAGCTCGAGTGGTGCGCCTTGATCTCCGGGAGAGTGCTAGGACAACGGATAAGTCCATCTCCAATGGCTATGGAGCCATGGGCCTCCCGCCACCAGATATCATCACCAGCTCTGGATCAATGGGACCCTGGCTCGGGTTAAAGTCCTCCCCTTTCCTCGCCTTCCCCTCATCTCTATATTTCACGAGCTTGTCGTGGGAGGAGATGTTGGTGAAGTTGTTTGCATCATTGAGGTCAGACGGAGAGAATGCCTTGACTTTCTTGAAAGAGGCAGTGTGGGCCATGGCATACAGGTCGTACACCTCTGGCACCTTATCCGCCTTATTATAGCGTGTCTGAAAGAGAGAAACAAAGTAAATTAGTAATTAAAGGGCTCAAGCTAGCATGATGAATGAATTGCATGAATCATGAAGCAAACCACATACCCAGTTCCGCCCGAACTGATATAAGTTGGAGCTGCCTTGATGGTGTGGCACACCTTCCATTTGGGCACGTTTGTCCTTGGCCGCGTTGTGGACGGCTAGCCATTCTTTCGAGCACCACTCATTGACCAACACCTCCCAACAATCCATCCAATCCGCACACCATCTCGGAGGCGCCTAAGTTAGCAAATAGAAAATTGAGCGCTACGGCTATGAATTACTAAATGAAGGAAGTAAGTACAAGGCCTTAAGAATTACCTTCATGTACTGCTCCTTACTCAGGAACTTATCGCGACACGCCGGCTTGGGCTTCTTGATACCACGCAAGGCGTAGTAGTCTCGAACAGCCTGCACCCGAGCCTCGTGCCGTAAGTTCTGTAGTAGGCGCTTGCAGACGTTCTCGATAACATTTGTCGCCTCCTCCTCGTATCCCTCCTCACACCTGTAGAATATCTACAATCAAATGAGACAATATTGATTAGTACAATTAATAACTAGCTAGTTGAAGATTTTTAAATGTGTAAAGGAGAAATTACCCAGAACTTTCTGATCACCACATCTGCCCTTGTGTCGCACAAGACACCGTCGATAAACTCACCCAGCAGGGCGGGGGCAGCCAAGTAGTGCTCCCAGCTCAATCCAAGCTCTAGAAGCCGACCCTCACCAGGCAATGTGACAAACCCCGGGATGTTTTGCCGGCAAAGCACTCCAAGGACGGAGTTGGGCCGGCGGACACTATGATGGTGGTCCCAACCCCTACAGCATGACAAGGCCAGCGCATTACATATTTGAAGAAACGTGAATGCAGAAGGTACGAAAGGATTAAATGCACTTACCTCTCCCCATCAGGGAAAATCAACCACCTCTGCTCGCGGGTCGCCGGCACGGACGGGAGCCGTGTACAACCACGCTGGTAGACGGTGCCCCCCTCCTCCTCAATATCAGTCGGCTCCCCGCCATCATCAGCATGGCCACTCGGCCCCTCAGGCTCATCCGGCCAGGTACCCCATCCAGACGTGTGCTCCTCCGGGGTCTCGTGGGCCAAAGGCGCGTTGACCCAAGGCTCGTGGGCCGAAGGCGCGTCGACCCAAGGCTCATGGACCGGAGTCCGTGTAGCCTCCTCCTTGGACGAGTCCACCCTAGCAGTCACGTGCTCGGGTGAAACAGCTGGGGGTGGCGGCGAGGAAGGCGCCCTAGCAGTCACCCTACCTCCTCTCACGCGACCACGTGCTCCAACTCCTCTCTTCTTCCCTCCCTTACCTGGTCCCCTGCTGGGCACCACTTTCGACGAAGAAGGGTCCGGCGGTGTCGCCATATTGTCCAGCAATGCTCAGCGGAGAGGTGCGTGTGGAATGGAAGACCTCCCACCACGCGCCGACGAAGAAGGGGCGTCGGAGCGCTCCCGACCAGCGCCCACCATCTTTCAACACCTGCCATGACAAAGAGTAAACGAAATTAGTACAACATAAAAAAAATACCGACATGAATAATAATATGTATATCACTTATGTATCATCATCAAGTACAACATAAAAAAATTGAATACCTGACACTACTAATAATCTCGATCACTATCATCAATAAATGCATAATCATCATCATCACTACAATCAATGACGGGCTCATAGGGTTCAGTGGCATCAAATATATGACCTAACTCATAATTCACAAATATATGACCTCGTCGGCCTTTGGTGTCGTGGTCGGGTGCCGTGTCGGGGTCGGGGTGCTGTTT
>NC_057814.1:81938163-81938847 GCF_018294505.1 Triticum aestivum
TCAGGGTGTCAGGGTGTTGGGGTCGGGGTGTGGTGTCAGGCTGTCGGGCTGTCGGGGTCGGGGGGTCAGGGTGTCGGGGTGTCGGGGTGTTAGGGTATCTTTTTCTTCTTCTTCTTCTTCTTCTTCTTTTTTCCTGTTTTTTCCTTTTCTTCTTCTTCTCTTCTTCTTTTCTTCTTCTTCTTCTTCTTCTTCTTCTTCTTCTTCTTCCTCTTCTCCTTTTTCCTCTTCTTCTTCTTCTTCTTTTCTTCTTCTTCTTCTTCGTCTCCTCCTCTTCCTCCCTCCTCCTCTTCCTCTTCCTCTTCTTTCTTCCTCTTCTTCTTCTTCTTCTTCTTCTTCATAATCTTCTTTCTTCTTCTTCTTTTCTTTCTTCTTCTCCCTCCACCTCGTCCTCCCTCCTCCTCCTCCTTCTACTCTTCTTATTCTTCTAAACTAAAACTAAAACTAATCTAAAATAAACTAAACTAAAAATAAAACTAAACTAAAACTAAAGTAAAACTATAACTAAAACAGAAACTAAATTAACTAAAAGTAACTAAAAGAAACTAAAATAAAACAAACTAAACTAAAAAAAGGGGGGAAGATCACTCACCTGCGCAGGGGATCGCCGCTGGAGGGGGAGGCGGCCCCCCGGTGGAGGGGGAGGCCGCGGCAGGTGGGGGCGGCGGCGGCCTGGTGGAGCGGAGT
>NC_057814.1:81939397-81945118 GCF_018294505.1 Triticum aestivum
CGGGTGGCGGTGGTCGTCGGGGTGGGGAGGAGAGAAAGAGAGAGAGAGGGAGGGAGCGGGGTGGGGGACGGCCGTTAGTTAGGTTGTCTCTTTGCCGTCCGCTTTTTTGCTCTTTGCCGTCTGCTAGCAGATGGCAAAGAGGGGGGCCGTTAGGTTTTTTTCTAAGCAGCTCGGTAGTGGGGCCCACCTCTCTCTTTGCCGTCCGCCAGCAGACGGCAAAGAATTGGCTGATGGCAAAGACATTCTTTGCCATCAGCCAGTTCTTTGCCGTCCGTTTTTTGCAAGTTGACAGCAAAGACCTTCTTTGCCGTCCGCCAGCAGACGGCAAAGAATAGGCAGACGGCAAATAAGCAAATTCCAGTAGTGACACCAGATTTTTGGAAAACTGGTGGGTAGATGATAAACCCTTAAAATAAACCTACCCCTCTTTATACTCAATTAGCAATGACATAGAAATTACTGTCAGTGGGGTAATAGATAAAGGCTGGGATGCTATGTCTTTTAGAAGAACAATCAGTGGGGAATATAATAAACTATAGGACAGTCTTAGAAGAAGATGTGAGGAAATCATAATGCATGGGGGTAGGGATAAACCCCTGTGGATGTTGAATGCTAACGGAAATTTCTCGGTGAAATCCCTATATCTGCACCTTGTCAAAACTGATCTTGGCTTTCCACACAAATTTCTGTGGAAAGCTATGGTACGTGCAAAAATCAAATTCTTTCTCTGGCTAATGACTAGAAAAAGCATTCTGACCAGAGACAACCTGCTTAAAAGAGGATGGAAAGGGGACAAACATTGTGTGTTTTGTGGAAAAGAGGAAAACATTGACCACCTTTTCTTCTCTTGATCGGTGGCTCGACTGGTTTGGAGTCTGATAGGATGTGCATTTGACCTTAAAAATCCCAAAAAACATTGATGATTGTTTTGGGGGCTTCTTAAGTAACTTTAGTAAGGAGAGCAAAAAACTAGTCCTGACTGGTACTTCTGCCCTCCTTTGGGCGATATGGAATTGTAGAAATGACATTGTGTTTGATAGGAAAAAATTAAATGACCCAATTGGGATCATCAAAAGAATGTGTGGCTGGATCACTGACTGGGCTGTTTTGCAGAAAAAGGACCCAGGGGAAAGAATGTCGATGTTGGGGGCAAGACTCATCGAACAGGTGGCAAGTGAGATCTTCAAAGCTTCGCAGGGATGGCGCTTCGGAGTTCCAAGGCTGCAGATGTGCAAAAGCTTAGCGAAGCTGCGACACCTCAAGCTTGTCTCTTTGTTCTGTGGCTTCTGGCCCTCTACTTTTGCGTTGAAGTTGTAATGAAGTTTAAGACTGCTTGTCATAGGGGTGTTTGTGGCTTTAGGCCTTCCCCTCTGTCATGTTCGTTTCCTTTCTTCTTTTCTGAACTTGTATCAAGACTACTAAACTGTTCTCGGCTTCGGCCTGGTTTCTCTAAAGGAAATCGGAGGGGAAACCCTCTTTTGCTCAAAAAAACTAAGCTACCTACACCCTTTGATGTCGATTGAACTCATTATCATCAGTTTGCATTTAAAGGCTCAAAATCTCCTGATCGTTCAACCAATGACGTTTGTGCGACTTTTACCGTGCCATAGGCGCAACCCACCTGATGCACTGTAATTAGGCCGCTCCTCCACAAGCCGACCAGGGCAATTGCTTCGGGCCACCCAACTAATTTTTTGACAAAGGGTATATTAATATCAAGATGATATCAAGTACAACCGGCCTCTGCAACAACTCAATGCCATGAGCAACTCGAGGCATCGAGGATGCACACAGCCAAAAAAGAAGAAGAAATAACAAAAGGAAAAATCAAGATCTAAGGCATGTCGTAACCAACAACGGCATCAAGCACTACGGTGACAACACACGGGCTGTGAGTAGGTTCTTCAAAAGCAACGTCTTCAAGAAGATTAGGACACACAAGTGTCACCGTCGCCGGATTCAGTCAAAGACCAAATCCTGAGTTTTCACCCTGAGAGAAGAACTAAGCAAAATGATGCAATGCCTTCAACAAGGCAACGATGTCGAAACACCGCCATTGCCAGGTATGACCAGCGAAGGATACACCATGGGTTTTCGCCCTGAAACTCCAGCCCGGTACTGAAGTAGCACCACCAAACGCAACCATGAAGTGTTGTTGCAACCGCTAGACCACCCCGGCCCCTTCATTCCTTCAATCCCTGACAATGCCGAACACAGACAAACGCCCACATGCATCGTGTTCCAGACCACTCAGCAATGAATATGCATAATCCTCGCGCACAAGGACCATGGAACATCACATCTCAGAGCATCTACAGCCTGAATGTTTGGCATTTCAACCATTGTCCAGTGCACACACACACAGTTCTGATGGGAAAAGTTGTGATCCTATGAGCTTTTGACGGGCGACGACACAACTGCCATGAACCACTGGAACCCACGATAAGGGCACCTTCGGCAGATCCATGCCATCCTCACCATCGGCTGATGTTGAACTTGGGAAAAGGATCCCTTTAGTTGTCCGGCTGCAGCCATGGTCGTCCATATCACTAGTCTGTAGATTAGAATCAGATCGAAGCACAATCGTACCGCAAGTGACCGCCGCCACCGTGGATGGCATCTCTGTCTTCAAATCTTGATCCAACGCCACAGATGTTGCCGCAGCCACCACCGCCCAGATCCAAAGGCGGGTGTCGCGCAGCCCTCGCAGCCACCCCGGCCATGCCACCGCCAAAAGGTCCCGAGGCCGCTGCCTCGTTTCCAAGCTCTGCTGAGCGCAACGCCGTCTAGGGTCGAACCCCGCGCAAGGCCAGATGTCCTCTCAGCGGGAGAGGACAAGAGCCCGCCACCGCCGTCCATCGAACATGCTTTACCCGTCGGTTTCCTTCGGTGATGGCGGGGTGGATGGAGGAGAGAGGAGACGGGGGCGGCAGCTAGGGTTTCTCCCGTGCCGCCCCCTAGGAGCAGAGCGGGTGCGTATTCTCCGCCACCCAACTAGAAGAAAAGGCTGGCCTTTTCGTGCTCTCTCTCTCTCTCTGCGTGTGTGTGTGTGTATGTGTGTGTGAAAATTTTGTGTGCTCATCCTCGCGGCGTTCGACCGTCCCCTTTTTGTTACTATTGCCCAAAGTGGAGGTGTGTTACTCTTCGTTTACATTTTTTGTGCTTAGTTCCTCTCTCTATTTATGGGTTACAAACCTTATTTCTTTTCCCACTGTTTTTGCGCAATCATTCCTTGTTGCCTAGGTTGGCTCTCCCAATAAAAAAATCTGAATTTTCGTTTACATTTGGTTATTATTGCAGAAGTTTGGAAATCGTTGGAGTCAAAACTGATTGTGCGGGTTCAAAGTGGAGATGGTGGTGGTGTTATCTCCTATGTGTTCTTGGACAGACCCTTTGTTCCGCTATCATTGAGGGAACATTGAGTTCAGTATTAATAAGACCTTATGGGCAAGGCCACGAATCGATACTGGAATTATTAATATGCATTTGGGATTTGTGTTTTTATCTTCTGCTACCTTGAAATTATATAAGTGGCTATGGGATTTGACTCTATTTGTGGAAGATTTGTGCCTAATTTGGACCATCTGGGCATGATTCTTGCATTGATCAAGTGCTAATGTTCCTATGAGATCCATCGAGTTGAGGTTTTTTTTGGGGACCATGCTAATGGTAGATTTGCGCCTGGTATTAGGAGTTATTAGTTGTTTTATCTTTGATTGGGCTCTAATTGTTGTGAAGTTCACATCCAATGATGAAAAGTGTGTTTTGTTTACACTTTGAGTAAACCAAGGTTTGTCATCTTTGTTATTTTGTAAAGTTTTTTGCACATTACTCATGTACACACTTTATTTGCAAGTGTTTTATGGTCCTTTCTCCCTATAGTCTATGACCACAACTAATTATTAGGTGTTCAAGTTGCTGAGCTCAGAGTTCCTATAGTATTATGTGGTACATGGAGTGCGGGATGAGCACCCATGTCTTAGCTATCTTGTTTTCACTTTTCATGATTTAGGATTTATTTTGGTTAAGAAAGATTTACTTCAGTGTTTGTAGTTTTAAGTTTTTGAGACCTATATGACATTTTTGACAAGTATTGTAGGCAACTGGTGAAGCTGACGTCGATTTTGGTTAGTTCCGTAGATGTCTGCATGCCTTCACATACTGATGCTTTCATTCTTGGATCTAAGAATTTCATACAAGTGCTCCAACCAAATTATATGATAGGTATGGTGCGATGAGTTGGACCTAGAATTTGTTAGGTTGTTCGATAACACATTGGATACCACTCCTCTTGGGGAGATCACCAAAGACCTCTGGCATTGATGCTTGCTAGGAAATGGAAATTGTGCTCATAACGCCCGATGCCCCCGCCTACTATCCACCATGGTCATGGTGGTGTTGTAGTGTATTTGGAAGTGGAACAATACCATGGACCATCGCTCACAGATGTTACAAGAAACATCACCGCTAAATAAACCCATTATTCTGATGATGTGTTCAAGTGTATAGGAAGCTAAGTTGTGTGTATGCATTGCAGGTCATCGTTGTTCCTCTACATAAAACAATTATTCTGGTGACTGTTTGCATGCATGTGCATAAAATATTCGTCTGCTAATGTGTTGGATAGATTGCCTTAGTTCATTTGAAGAAAGAGGAGATCAAAGTTATATCACTATAGTATTTCAAGATTGTGAGCATTGTGAGGGAGGCCATGGCTTTTCTATTGAGTGTGCCCCTGCTTGACTCGTTTACCCACCATTCCTTAATAGAATCCTCAAGTTGCCATGTCGAAGTGTCAAGGTTTTCTAGATTGAGGCACTCATTGACCAAATTTAAAGGTGTAGAGGTGAAGCCACACTTATCAAAAAGGTGCAACCCGGACTCTTGTTCCCTTTTGCAGAGATCAGAGAACAACAAAGCAAGGACACAC
Source organism: Triticum aestivum (assembly GCF_018294505.1). Classification (NCBI taxonomy): domain Eukaryota; kingdom Viridiplantae; phylum Streptophyta; class Magnoliopsida; order Poales; family Poaceae; genus Triticum; species Triticum aestivum. The sequence goes on from NC_057814.1 coordinate 81,944,328, forward strand.
ATGATTCCTTAGGGCATCTCCAATTCTAGTCCCTAAACGGACACCGCAAATGTAATTTTTTTCATCCAGATATGATCGGTGGACATGATGCGGGAGGGAACCATCCAACCCTTAATCACAAAAAAATCCTTTGTCCGATTGGGAAGAGAGAAGAGGGAGGACCATGCATGTGGTGGATATGTGGGTGTGGTGTGCGGTTGGGAGTAGAGAGAGGAGAGGGAGAAAAGAGAGGAGGACCACATGGAGGCTTTTCCTTGGTCAAGTGGATGTCTGAAAACTCCCAAAGCTCCCCCAAGTAGGTTCCGGTTTGTGGGAAAAAGGAATGTCCGAACCACTCCGCAGACCTATACACTACTGGAATCAGGATCTTTGCCGTCAGCCAGGTCTTTGCCATCCGCTAGCTGACGGCAAAGAACCTCTTTGCCCTCAGCTTAATAGAAGCTGACGGCAAAGAAAGAGCTGACGGCAAAGACCATGTTTGCCGTCAGCCAACTCTTTGCCGTCCGCCAGCAGACGGCATAGAATCTTTGCCGTCCGCTAGCGGACGGCAAAGAATGAGGGTGGCCCACTACCGAGAACCACCTAACGGACACTTTCTTTGTCATCCGCTAGAAGACGACAAAGAAAGTGGCCAAGCTAACGCCCGTTAGCTAGGATCTTTGCCGTCTGCTGGCGGACGGCAAAGAACCGTGCCCTAACTAAAATCCATCGACACTCGCCCGCGCCCCACATCTCTCTGTCCCCTCTCTCTCCTCTCTCTCCGCCTGCGCCCGAGCCGCCGCCGCCCCGTG
>NC_057814.1:81945356-81970625 GCF_018294505.1 Triticum aestivum
CGAGCCGCCGCCCCACGCCACCCACGTCATCGCGACACCCTCTCCTCCACCCCGGCGGCCCCGGCGCCCCTCTGCTCCACCATCGCGGCGGCCCTGCCGCTCGGGCGCCCCCTCCTCCACCCGGCCGCCCCGGCGCCCCTCTCCTCCACTACCGCGGCCGTCCCACGCCCCCGGTGCCCCCTCCTCCACCTGGTGAGACCTCTTGTATTTTATCTATTTTTGTTTCTGTATTTTAAGTTTAGTTTAGGTTTACTTTAGGTTCGGTTTAGTTTAGGTTTACTTTAGGTTCGGTTTAGTTTAGGTTTACTTTAGTTTAGGTTTAGAGGAGAAAGCCTTATATTGTTGGAAATATGCCCTAGAGGCAATAATAATGGTTATTATTATATTTCTTTGTTCATGATAATTGTCTATTATTCATGCTATAATTGTATTGTCCGGAAATCGTAATACATGTGTGAATACATAGACCACAACGTGTCCCTAGTAAGCCTCTAGTTGACTAGCTCGTTGATCAACAGATAGTCATGGTTTCCTGACTATGGACATTGGATGTCATTGATAATGGGATCACATCATTAGGAGAATGATGTGATGGACAAGACCCAATCCTAAGCATAGCATAAAAGATCGTGTAGTTTTGTTTGCTAGAGCTTTTCCAATGTCAAGTATCTTTTCCTTAGACCATGAGATCGTGCAACTCCCGGATACCGTAGGAGTGCTTTGGGTGTGCCAAACGTCACAACGTAACTGGGTGACTATAAAGGTGCACTACGGGTATCTCCGAAAGTGTCTGTTGGGTTGGCACGGATCGAGACTGGGATTTGTCACTCCGTGTGACGGAGAGGTATCTCTGGGCCCACTCGGTAATGCATCATCATAATGAGCTCAATGTGACTAAGGCGTTAGTCACGGGATCATGCATTGCGGTACGAGTAAAGAGACTTGCCGGTAACGAGATTGAACAAGGTATTGGGATACCGACGATCGAATCTCGGGCAAGTAACATACCGATTGACAAAGGGAATTGCATACGGATTGATTGAATCCTCGACACCGTGGTTCATCTGATGAGATCATCGTGGAACATGTGGGAGCCAACATGGGTATCCAGATCCCGCTGTTGGTTATTGACCGGAGAGGCGTCTCGGTCATGTCTGCATGTCTCCCGAACCCGTAGGGTCTACACACTTAAGGTTCGGTGACGCTAGGGTTGTAGAGATATATGTATGCGGAAACCCAAAAGTTGTTCGGAGTCCCGGATGAGATCCCGGACGTCGCGAGAGGTTCCGGAATGGTCCGGAGGTGAAGAATTATATATAGGAAGTCCAGTTTCGGCCACCGAGAAAGTTTCGGGGGTTACCGGTATTGTACCGGGACAACCGGAAGGGTCCCGGGGGTCCACCGGGTGGGGCCACCTATCCCGGAGGGCCCCGTGGGCTGAAAGTGGAAGGGAACCAGCCCTTAGTGGGCTGGGGCGCCCCCCTTGGGCCTCCCCCCCTGCGCCTAGGGTTGGAAACCCTAGGGGGGGAGTTCCCCCTTGCCTTGGGGGGCAAGGCAACCCCTTCCCCCCCTTGTGGCCGCCGCCCCCCTTGAGATCCCATCTCTTGGGGCCGGCGCCCCCCTAGGGGGCCTATATAAAGGGGGGGAGGGAGGGCAGCACACAACAGCCTTGGGAGCCTCCCTCCTCCCCTGCAACACCTCTCTCTCTCTCTCTCGCAGAAGCTTAGCGAAGCCCTGCCGAGACCCGCTACATCCACCACCACGCCGTCGTGCTGCTGGATCTCCATCAACCTCTCCTTCCCCCTTGCTGGATCAAGAAGGAGGAGACGTCGCTGCATCGTACGTGTGTCGAACGCGGAGGTGCCGTCCGTTCGGCACTCGGTCATCGGTGATTTGGATCACGGCGAGTACGACTCCGTCATCCACGTTCATTGGAACGCTTCCGCTCGCGATCTACAAGGGTATGTAGATGCACTCCCTTCCCCTCGTTGCTAGTATACTCCATAGATGCATCTTGGTGAACGTAGGAAAATTTTAAAATTGTGCTACGATTCCCAACATATATTGCAGTGCAAGAATTAATTATGATAGCTCTTCCAGACTTGGAAGTTCTTAGGGTCCGTGTGAATTGAACCTGATAGCTTGCTGATACACACCAATAGCTCAAGATGCATAGCCTACTACTGAAATGCGGTGCTGGTGCACTGATGTGAAGCATGGTGTATAATCCAGCTGCTGATCACACCTGAGTATGCAGTGTTACTTTTTTCAGGAGATAGCATCTCAGCGATATTAATATAACTAGATAAGTTCACTATAATATGATAATTCTGCCCCCTACAAGAACAACACATAACAAAGCATTTTCAAAAATATTGAAATAATTAAGCATGAACCTGTTGAAGTAATCAGCAACACTCGAATTAGTTTAATTTGAGAAAACAACAAGGCATGCATATTGCTTATGGAATCTGTCATAAGAGGCAAACTGTACCCGTCTTTTTATTTTCTTTTTTGCAGAAAGGCAAACTATATATTCAGCAAGCCGAAGGAAAGTCTAGTGTGTCTTTCTCACTAGCATAGGGATGAAAGCATAATCTCAATCTAAACAGGAGGTCGTGTTGATGTTGTTGATGTTGTTGAGTACAAGTGCATTGCTTTTTTTCTCAGTTTTCTTTCATGTCAAGAAACTTGGCTCTATGTTTATAGATATGCTTCTAGCTAGATACTAATTGGTCTCTTCTGCTGCTTATTAGAGATGGGGGGAGGCCGTCACCGCAGGCTCCACTCTGCCACACCGGAGTACGAGTTGGATGCTTTCGAGTTCTTCAATATCATACTTGGGACTTCCTCCAAGAGGCATGTATATAAAAGGAGAGATCTCCCCTTCACCCATCTCATTATGATAACTTTGTTGTTTGCTACATCACTCCTTGTCCCAAACTTCAGAGGTTGCCTGACACTTTTATGACGATGCTAGACGGCCATCGGCCAAAGAATGTGAAGCTGCGACAGGCCGGCAGCGGGCTTCGAAGGCTTTCGGACGTGGAGTTGGTGATCAGGTACGGCCACATGTACATGTGTCGTGGCTTGGAGCAGTACTACCGTGCCTACGACCTACGGCACGGGTCCTTCCCTTCAGGTACGACGGCGACGCCATGCTCACCATGAAGGTGTTCAACACGACTATGTGTCGCATGCGCTACCAGGACGACGATGATGCCAGTACATTCTGCCTCTTCTTCCTCTACATTTTGCTTTGTCTCACATCGATTGTTAACGGTCATTGTTGCATTTGGTCAGGCAATGGGAGCAGCAGCAGCGACTCTGGCTACAGCCAAAGCAGCAGTGACTCTGGCTGTAGCAAAAGCAGCAGCGAGGATGATCCGGAATGGAGTGGGGAAGAAGAGGAGCAGAGTGGGGATGAGGAGGTGCAGGCTGACGATGGGCAACAGATGGTGGTGGCTGAGGATGACGTAGCGATGGTGGTGGCTGACGATGGGCAAGAGATGGTGGTGGCTGAGGATGACCTAGCGATGGTGCTGCCTGAAGATGGCCTCGCGATGGTGGTGGTGCCTGACAATGACCTCGCGATGGTGGTGGCGTCGGCGATCCCACAGCCGGGCGACATGACCATGCCAATTGTGGTAGAAGACTACATCCCACTGCCTCCACCGCCTCGCCGCTCTTGGCGCATCAGGATGAGGAAGGAGAAGGAGAAGAAGAATGACGAGTGAACTATGTCAGGTATGTCAGATCTCCAGAATGATCTATATATACTTAGCTTTGTTTCCTCCGAAATGACATAAGTTAGCTCTAATATGCTAAGTTATCTCTAATATGCTTAGTTTCCTAGGTTTTCTCAATAATGACATACACTTGGCTTACTTGTGTAAAAAAATGGCATAATTATGCTTAGTTAACTCAAAAATGGCATAATTAGTTAAGTTAGCTCCAAAATGATCCATTTAACCTAGGTTAGCTCCAATATGATCCATTTTACCTAGGTTAGCTCCAAAATGACCAAGTTTACCTAGGTTAGCTCCAATATAATCCATTTTAGCTAGGTTAGCTCCAAAATGACCAAGTTTACCTAGGTTAGCTCCAATACGATCCATTTTAGCTAGGTTAGCTCCAAAATGACCTAGTTTACCTAGCTTAGCTCCAAAATGACCAAGTTTACCTAGGTTAGCTCCAAAATGACCTAGTTTACCTAGGTTAGCTCCAAAATGACCAAGATGGCATAATATGCTTAGTTCCCTCAAAGATGGCATAATTGTTGGGGAACGTAGTAATTTCAAAAAAATTCCTACGCACACGCAAGATCATGGTGATGCATAGCAACGAGAGGGGAGAGTGTTGTCCACATACCCTCGTAGACCGAAAGCTGAAGCGTTAGCACAACGCGGTTGATGTAGTCGTACGTCTTCACGATCCGACCGATCAAGTACCGAACGCACAACACCTCCGAGTTCAGCACACGTTCAGCCCGATGACATTCCTCGAACTCCGATCCAGCTGAGTGTTGAGGGAGAGTTTCGTCAGCACGACGGCGGGGTGACGATGATGATGTTCTACCGACGCAGGGCTTCGCCTAAGCACCGCTACAGTATTATCGAGGTGGACTATGGTGGAGGAGGGCTCCGCACACGAATAAAAGATCAAATCAATTGCTGTGTCTTTGGGGTGCCCCCCTGCCCCCGTATATAAGGGAGCAAGGGGGGAGAGGCGGCCGTCCAGGGAGGAGGCGCGCCAGGAGGAGTCCTACTCCCACCGGGAGTAGGACTCCCTCCCTTCCTTGTTGGATTAGGAAAAGGGGGAAAGAGGAGGGAGAGAGGAAGGAAAAGGGGGAGCGCCGCCCCCCTCTCCTTGTCCTATTCGGACTAGAGGGGGAGGGGCGCGTGGCCCTGCCCTAGCCGTCTCCCCTCTTCTCCACTAAGGCCCACTATGGCCCATTAAGCCCCCGGTGGGTTCTGGTAACCCCTCCGGTACTCCGGTAAAATCCGATTTCACCCGGAACACTTCCGATATCAAATATAGGCTTCCAATAGATCAATCTTCATCTCTCGACCATTTCGAGACTCCTCGTCATGTCCATGATCACATCCGGGACTCCGAACAACCTTCGGTACATCAAAACTCATAAACTCATAATATAACTGTCATCGAAACTTTAAGCGTGCGGCCCTACGGGTTCGAGAACTATGTAGACATGTCTCCGGTCAATAACCAATAGCGGAACCTGGATGCTCATATTGGCTCCCACATATTCTACGAAGATCTTTATCGGTCAGACCGCATAACAACATACGTTGTTCCCTTTGTCATCGGTATGTTACTTGCCCGAGATTCGATCGTCGCTATCTCAATACCTAGTTATATCTCGTTACCGGCAAGTCTCTTTACTCGTTCCGTAATAAATCATCCCGCAACTAACTCATTAGTTGCAATGCTTGCAAGGCTTAAGTGATGTGCATTACCGAGTGGGCCCAGAGATACCTCTCCGACAATCGGAGTGACAAATCCTAATCTCGAAATACGCCAACCCAACAAGTACCTTCGGAGACACCTGTAGAGCACCTTTATAATCACCCAGTTACGTTGTGACGTTTGGTAGCACACAAAGTGTTCCTCCGGTAAAAGGGAGTTGCATAATCTCATAGTCATAGGAACATGTATAAGTCATGAAGAAAGCAATAGCAACATACTAAACGATCGAGTGCTAAGCTAACTGAATGGGTCAAGTCAATCACATCATTCTCCTAATGATGTGATCCCGTTAATCAAATGACAACTCATGTCTATGGCTAGGAAACATAACCATCTTTGATCAACGAGCTAGTCAAGTAGAGGCATACTAGTGACACTCTGTTTGTCTATGTATTCACACAAGTATTATGTTTCCGGTTAATACAATTCTAGCATGAATAATAAACATTTATCATGATATAAGGAAATAAATAATAACTTTATTATTGCCTCCAGGGCATATTTCCTTCAGTCTCCCACTTGCACTAGAGTCAATAATCTAGATTACATAGTAATGATTCTAACACCCATGGAGCCTTGGTGCTGATCATGTTTTGCTCGTGGAAGCGGCTTAGTCAACGGGTCTGCAACATTCAGGTATGTATCTTGCAAATTTCTATGTCTCCCACCCGGACTAAATCCCGGATGGAATTGAAGCGTCTCTTGATGTGCTTGGTTCTCTTGTGAAATCTGGATTCCTTCGCCAAGGCAATTGCACCAGTATTGTCACAAAATATTTTCATTGGACCCGATGCACTAGGTATGACACCTAGATCAGATATAAACTCCTTCATCCAGACTCCTTCATTTGCTGCTTCCGAAGCAGCTATGTACTCCGCTTCACACGTAGATTCCGCCACAACGCTTTGTTTAGAACTGCACCAACTGACAGCTCCACCGTTCAATGTAAACACGTATCCGGTTTGCGATTTAGAATCGTCCGGATCAGTGTCAAAGCTTGCATCGACGTAACCATTTACGACTAGCTCTTTGTCACCTCCATAAACGAGAAACATATCCTTAGTCCTTTTAAGGTATTTCAGGATGTTCTTGACCGCTGTCCAGTGATCCACTCCTGGATTACTTTGGTACCTCCCTGCTAAACTTATAGCAAGGCACACATCAGGTCTGGTACACAGCATTGCATACATGATAGAGCCTATGGCTGAAGCATAGGGAACATCTTTCATCTTCTCTCTATCTTCTGCAGTGGTCGGGCATTGAGTCTTACTCAATCTCACACCTTGTAATACAGGCAAGAACCCTTTCTTTGCTTGATCCATTTTGAACTTCTTCAAAACTTTGTCAAGGTATGTGCTTTGTGAAAGTCCAATTAAGCGTCTTGATCTATCTCTATAGATCTTGATGCCCAATATATATGCAGCTTCACCGAGGTCTTTCATTGAAAAACTCTTGTTCAAGTATCCCTTTATGCTATCCAGAAATTCTATATCATTTCCAATTAGCAATATGTCATCCACATATAATATCAGAAATGCTACTGAGCTCCCACTCACTTTCTTATAAATACAGGCTTCTCCAAAAGTCTGTATAAAACCAAATGCTTTGATCACACTATCAAAGCGTTTATTCCAACTCCGAGAGGCTTGCACCAGTCCATAAATGGATTGCTGGAGCTAGCACACTTTGTTAGCTCCCTTTGGATCGACAAAACCTTCCGGTTGCATCAAATACAACTCTTCTTCTAGAAATCCATTCAGGAATGCAGTTTTTACATCCATTTGCCAAATTTCATAATCTTAAATGCGGCAATTGCTAACATGATTCAGACAGACTTAAGCATCGCTACGGGTGAGAAGGTCTCATCGTAGTCAATCCCTTGAACTTGTCGAAAACCTTTCGCAACAAGTCGAGCTTTATAGACAGTAACATTACCGTCAGCGTCAGTCTTCTTCTTGAAGAAACATTTATTCTCAATGGCTTGCTGATCATCGGGCAAGTCAACCAAAGTCCACACTTTGTTCTCATACATGGATCCCATCTCAGATTTCATGGCCTCAAGCCATTTTGTGGAATCTGGGCTCACCATCGCTTCTTCATAGTTCGTAGGTTCGTCATGATCTAGTAACATAACCTCCAGAACAGGATTACCGTACCACTCTGGTGCGGATCTTACTCTGGTTGACATACGAGGTTCAGTAACAACTTGATCCGAAGTTCCATGATCATCATCATTAACTTCCTCACTAATTGGTATAGACGTCACAGGAACCGGTTTCTGTGATGAACTACTTTCCAATAAGGGAGCAGGTATGGTTACCTCATCAAGTTCTACTTTCCTCCCACTCACTTCTTTCGAGAGAAACTCCTTCTCTAGAAAGGATCCATTCTTAGCAACGAATGTCTTGCCTTCAAATCTGTGATAGAAGGTGTACCCAGCAGTCTCCTTTGGGTATCCTACGAAGACACATTTCTCCGATTTGGGTTCGAGCTTATCAGGTTGAAGCTTTTTCACATAAGCATCGCAGCCCCAAACTTTAAGAAACGACAACTTTGGTTTCTTGCCAAACCACAGTTCATAACGCGTCGTCTCAACAGATTTCGATGGTGCCCTATTTAATGTTAATGGAGCCGTCTCTAAAGCATAACCCCAAAACGATAGCGGTAAATCAGTAAGAGACATCATAGATCGCACCATATCTAGTAAAGTACGATTACGACGTTCGGACACACCATTACGCTGTGGTGTTCCGGGGGGCGTGAGTTGTGAAACTATTCCGCATTGTTTCAAATGTAGACCAAACTCATAACTCAAATATTATCCTCCACGATCAGATCGTAGAAACTTTATTTTCTTGTTACGATGATTTTCAACTTCACTCTGAAATTCTTTGAACTTTTCAAATGTTTCAGACTTATGTTTCATTAAGTAGATATACCCATATCTGCTTAAATCATCTGTGAAGGTGAGAAAATAATGATACCCGCCGTGAGCCTCAACATTCATCGGACCACATACATCTGTATGTATGATTTCCAACAAATTTGTTGCTCGCTCCATAGTTCCGGAGAACGGCGTTTTAGTCATCTTGCCCATGAGGCACGGTTCGCAGGTACCAAGTGATTCATAATCAAGTGGTTCCAAAAGTCCATCATATGGAGGTTCTTCATGCGCTTTACACCGATATGACCTAAACGGCAGTGCCACAAATAAGTTGCACTATCATTATCAACTCTGCATCTTTTGGCTTCAACATTATGAATATGTGTATCACTACTATTGAGATTCATCAAAAATAGACCACTCTTTAAGGGTGCATGAACATAAAAGATATTACTCATATAAATAGAACAACCATTATTCTCTGATTTAAATGAATAACCGTCTTGCATCAAACAAGATCCAGATATAATGTTCATGCTCAACGCTGGCACCAAATAACAATTATTTAGGTCTAATACTAATCCCGAAGGTAGATGTAGAGGTAGCGTGCCGACGGCGATCACATCGACTTTGGAACCGTTTCCCACGCGCATCGTCACCTCGTCCTTGGCCAGTGTTCGCTTAATCCGTAGTCCCTGTTTTGAGTTGCAAATATTAGCAACAGAACCAGTATCAAATATCCAGGTGCTACTGCGAGCTCTGGTAAGGTACACATCAATAACATGTATATCACATATACCTTTGTTCACCTTGCCATCCTTCTTATCCGCCAAATACTTGGGGCAGTTCCGCTTCCAGTGACCAGTCTGCTTGCAGTAGAATCACTCGGTCTCAGGCTTAGGTCCAGACTTGGGTTTCTTCTCTTGAGCAGCAACTTGCTTGATGTTCTTCTTGAAGTTCCCCTTCTTCTTTCCTTTGCCCTTTTTCTTGAAACTGGTGGTCTTATTAACCATCAACACTTGATGCTCCTTCTTGATTTCTACCTCCGCGGCTTTTAGCATTGCGAAGAGCTCGGGAATCGTCTTATCCATCCCTTGCATGTTATAGTTCATCACGAAGCTCTTGTAGCTTGGTGGCAGTGATTGAAGAATTCTATCAATGACGCTATCATGCGGAAGATTAACTCCCAGTTGAATCAAGTGATTGTTATACCCAGACATTTTGAGTATATGCTCACTGACAGAACTATTCTCCTCCATCTTACAGTTGTAGAACTTATTGGAGACTTCATATCTCTCAATCCGGGCATTTGCTTGAAATATTAAGTTCAACTCCTGGAACATCTCATATGCTCCATGACGTTCAAAACGTCGTTGAAGTCCCGGTTCTAGGCCGTAAAGCATGGCACACTGAACTATCGAGTAGTCATCAGCTTTGCTCTGCTAGACGTTCATAACATCTGGTGTTGCTCCTGCAGCAAGTTTGGCACCTAGCGGTGCTTTCAGGACGTAATTCTTCTGTGCAGCAATGAGGATAATCCTCAAGTTACGGACCCAGTCCGTGTAATTGCTACCATCATCTTTCAACTTTGCTTTCTCAAGGAATGCATTAAAATTCAACGGAACAACAGCACGGGCCATCTATCTACAACCAACATAGACAAGCAAGATACTATCAGGTACTAAGTTCATGATAAATTTAAGTTCAATTAATCATATTACTTAAGAACTCCCACTTAGATAGACATCCCTCTTGTTGGAAATATGCCCTAGAGGCAATAATAAATGGTTATTATTATATTTCTTTGTTCATGGTAATTGTCTATTGTTCATGCTATAATTGTGTTATCCGGAAATCGTAATACATGTGTGAATACATAGACCACAACGTGTCCCTAGTAAGCCTCTAGTTGACTAGCTCGTTGTTCAACGGATAGTCATGGTTTCCTGACTATGGACATTGGATGTCATTGATAACGGGATCACATCATTAGGAGAATGATGTGATGGACAAGACCCAATCCTAAGCATAGCTCAAAGATCGTGTAGTTCGTTTGCTAGAGCTTTTCCAATGTCAAGTATCTTCTCCTTAGACCATGAGATCGTGCAACTCCCGGATACCGTAGGAGTACTTTGGGTGTGCCAAACGTCACAACGTAACTGGGTGACTATAAAGGTACACTACGGGTATCTCCGAGAGTGTCTGTTGGGTTGGCACGGATCGAGACTGGGATTTGTCACTCCGTATGACGGAGAGGTATCTCTGGGCCCACTCGGTAATGCATCATCATAATGAGCTCAATGTGACTAAGGCGTTAGTCACGGGATCATGCATTACGGTACGAGTAAAGAGACTTGCCGGTAACGAGATTGAACAAGGTATTGGGATACCGACGATCGAATCTCGGGCAAGTAACATACCGATTGACAAAGGGAATTGTATACGGGATTGATTGAATCCTCGACATCGTGGTTCATCCGATGAGATCATCGTGGAACATGTGGGAGCCAACATGGGTATCCAGATCCCGCTATTGGTTATTGACCGGAGAGGCGTCTCGGTCATGTCTGCATGTCTCCCGAACCCGTAGGGTCTACACACTTAAGGTTCGGTGACGCTAGGGTTGTAGAGATATGAGTATGCGGAAACCCGAAAGTTGTTCGGAGTCCCGGATGAGATCCCGGACGTCACGAGGAGTTCCGGAATGGTCCGGAGGTGAAGAATTATATATAGGAAGTCAAGTTTCGGCCACCGGGAAAGTTTCGGGGGTCACCGGTATTGTACCGGGACCACCGGAAGGGTCCCGGGGGTCCACCGGGTAGGGCCACCTATCCCGGAGGGCCCCATGTGCTGAAGTGGGAGGGCAACCAGCCCTTAGTGGGCTGGGGCGCCCCCCATGGGCCTCCCCCCTGCGCCTAGGGTTGGAAACCCTAGGGTGTGGGGGCGCCCCACTTGCCTTGGGGGGCAAGTATCCCCCCCTGGCCGCTGCCCCCCCCCCATCCAGATGGGATCCTGGCAGGCGCCCCCCCCCCTCCCAGGGGGCCTATATAAAGGGGGGAGGGAGGGCAGCAGTATTACAGCCTTGGGCGCCTCCCTCCTCCCCTGCAACACCTCTCCCTCTCGCAGAAGCTCGGCGAAGCCCTGCCGAGACCCCACTACATCCACCACCACACCGTCGTGCTGCTGGATCTCCATCAACCTCTCCTTCCCCCTTGCTGGATCAAGAAGGAGGAGAACGTCGCTGCTCCGTACGTGTGTTGAACGCGGAGGTGCCGTCCGTTCGGCACTCGGTCATCGGTGATTTGGATCACGGCGAGTACGACTCCATCAACCTCGTTCATTGGAACGCTTCCGCTCGCGATCTACAAGGGTATGTAGATGCACTCATTTCCCCTCGTTGCTAGTATACTCCATAGATGGATCTTGGTGATGCGTAGGAAATTTTAAAATTCTGCTACGATCCCAATAGTGGCATCCTGAGCCAGGCCTATGCGTAGTTACTATGCACGAGTAGAACACAAAGTAGTTGTGGGCGTTGATGTTGCCAATTCTTCTTGCCACTACTAGTCTTATCTTGTTTCGGCGGCATTGTGGGATGAAGTGGCCCGGACCGACCTTACACGTACGCTTAAGTGAGACAGGTTCCACCGATTGACATGCACTAGTTGCATAAGGTGGCTAGCGGGTGTCTGTCTCTCCCACATTAGTCGGAACGGATTCGATGAAAAGGGTCCTTATGAAGGGTAAATAGAAATTGGCATATCACGTTGTGGTCATACGTAGGTAAGAAACGTTCTTGCTAGAAACCTACGAGCCACGTAAAAACTTGCAACAACAATTAGAGGACATCTAACTTGTTTTTGCAGCATGTGCTATGTGATGTGATATGGCCAGAAGATGTGATGAATGATATATGTGATGTATGAGATTGATCATATTCTTGTAATAGGAATCACGACTTGTATGTCGATGAGTATGACAACCGGCAGGAGCCATAGGAGTTGTCTTTATTATTTTGTATGACCTGCGTGTTATTGAATAACGCCATGTAAATTACTTTACTTTATTGCTAAACGCGTTAGCCATGTAAGTAGAAGTAAACGTTGGCGTGACAACTTCATGAAGACACAATGATGGAGATCATGATGATGGAGATCATGGTGCCCCGAAGATGGAGATCAAAGGAGCAAAATGATATTGGCCATATCATGTCACTATTTGATTGCATGTGATGTTTATCATGTTTTTGCATCTTATTTGCTTAGAACGACGGTAGTAAGTAAGATGATCCCTTATGATAATTTCAAGAAAGTGTTCCCCCTAACTGTGCACCATTGCGAAGGTTCGTTGTTTCGAAGCACCACGTGATGATCGGGTGTGATAGATTCTAACGTTCGCATACAACGGGTGTTGATGAGCCTAGCATGTACAGACATGGCCTCGGAACACACGCAATACACTTAGGTTGACTTGACGAGCTTAGCATGTACAGACATGGCCTCGGAACACGGAGGACCGAAAGGTCGAGCATGAGTCGTATAGAAGATACGATCAACATGGAGATGTTCACCGATCTTGACTAGTCCGTCTCACGTGATGATCGGACACGGCCTAGTTAACTCGGATCATGTCTCACTTAGATGACTAGAGGGATGTCTATCTGAGTGGGAGTTCATTGAATAATTTGATTAATGAACTTAATTATCATGAACTTAGTCTAAAATCTTTACAATATGTCTTGTAGATCAAATGGCCCATGTTGTCCTCAACTTCAACGCGTTCCTAGAGAAAACCAAGCTGAAAGATGATGGCAGCAACTATACGGACTGGGTCCGGAACCTGAGGATCATCCTCATAGCAGCCAAGAAAGATTATGTCCTAGAAGCACCGCTAGGTGAAGCACCAATCCCAGAGAACCAAGACGTTATGAACGCTTGGCAATCTCGTGCTGATGATTACTCCCTCGTTCAGTGCGGCATGCTTTACAGCTTAGAACCGGGGCTCCAAAAGCGTTTTGAGAAGCATGGAGCATATGAGATGTTCGAAGAGCTGAAAATGGTTTTCCAAGCTCATGCCCGGGTCGAGAGATATGAAGTCTCTGACAAGTTCTTCAGCTGTAAAATGGAGGAGAATAGTTCTGTTAGTGAGCACATACTCAGAATGTCTGGGTTACACAACCGCTTGTCTCGGCTGGGAGTTAATCTCCCGGATGACGCGGTCATTGACAGAATCCTTCAGTCGCTTCCACCAAGCTACAAGAGCTTTGTGATGAACTTCAATATGCAGGGGATGGAAAAGACCATTCCCGAGGTATATTCAATGCTGAAATCAGCGGAGGTGGAGATCAGAAAAGAACATCAAGTGTTGATGGTGAATAAAACCACTAAGTTCAAGAAGGGCAAGGGTAAGAAGAACTTCAAGAAGGACGGCAAGGGAGTTGCCGCGCCCGGTAAGCCAGTTGCCGGGAAGAAGCCAAGGAATGGACCCAAGCCTGAGACTGAGTGCTTTTATTGCAAGGGAAGTGGTCACTGGAAGCGGAACTGCCCCAAATACTTAGCGGACAAGAAGGCCGGCAACACCAAAGGTATATGTGATATACATGTAATTGATGTGTACCTTACCAGTACTCGTAGTAGCTCCTGGGTATTTGATACCGGTGCGGTTGCTCATATTTGTAACTCAAAACAGGAACTACGGAATAAACGGAGACTGGCGAAGGACGAGGTGACGATGCGCGTCGGGAATGGTTCCAAGGTCGATGTGATCGCCGTCGGCACGCTACCTCTGCATCTACCTACGGGATTAGTTTTAAACCTCAATAATTATTATTTAGTGCCAGCTTTGAGCATGAACATTGTATCTGGATCTCGTTTAATTCGAGATGGCTACTCATTTAAATCCGAGAATAATGGTTGTTCTATTTATTTGAGAGATATGTTTTATGGTCATGCCCCGCTGGTCAATGGTTTATTCTTGATGAATCTCGAACGTGATGTTACACATATTCATAGTGTGAATACCAAAAGATGTACAGTTGATAACGATGGTCCCACATACTTGTGGCACAGCCGCCTTGGTCACATTGGTGTCAAGCGCATGAAGAAGCTCCATGCAGATGGACTTTTGGAGTCTCTTGATTACGAATCATTTGACACGTGCGAACCATGCCTCATGGGTAAGATGACCAAGACTCCGTTCTCCGGAACAATGGAGCGAGCAACCAACTTATTGGAAATCATACATACCGATGTGTGCGGTCCAATGAGTGTTGAGGCTCGCGGAGGATATCGTTATGTTCTCACTCTCACTGATGACTTAAGTAGATATGGGTATGTCTACCTAATGAAACACAAGTCTGAAACCTTTGAAAAGTTCAAGGAATTTCAGAGTGAGGTTGAGAATCAATGTGACAGAAAAATAAAATTCTTACGATCAGATCGTGGTGGAGAATATTTAAGTCACGAATTTGGTACACACTTAAGGAAATGTGGAATCGTTTCACAACTCACGCCGCCTGGAACACCTCAGCGAAACGGTGTGTCCGAACGTCGTAATCGCACTCTATTGGATATGGTGCGATCTATGATGTCTCTTACCGATTTACCGCTCTCATTTTGGGGCTATGCTTTAGAGACTGCCGCATTCACTTTAAATAGGGCTCCGTCGAAATCCGTTGAGACGACACCATATGAATTATGGTTTGGGAAGAAACCTAAGCTGTCGTTTCTAAAAGTTTGGGGATGCGATGCTTATGTCAAGAAACTTCAACCTGAAAAGCTCGAACCCAAGTCGGAAAAATGCGTCTTCATAGGATACCCCAAGGAAACTATTGGGTATACCTTCTACCTCAGATCTGAAGGCAAGATCTTTGTTGCCAAGAACGGGTCCTTTCTGGAGAAAGAGTTTCTCTCGAAAGAATTGAGTGGGAGGAAAGTGGAACTTGATGAGGTGATAGTCACCCCTTCCTAACCAGAAAGTAGCGCAGCGCGGGAAGATGTTCCTGTGGTGCCTACACCAACTGGGGAGGAAGTTAATGATGATGATCATGAAGCTTCGGATCAAGTTACTACTGAACTTCGTAGGTCCACAAGGACACGTTCCGCACCAGAGTGGTACGGCAACCCTGTCCTGGAAATCATGTTGTTAGACAACGGTGAACCTTCGAACTATGAAGAAGCGATGGCGGGCCCGGATTCCGACAAATGGCTAGAAGCCATGAAATCCGAGATAGGATCCATGTATGAAAACGAAGTATGGACTTTGACTGACTTGCCCGATGATCGGCGAGCCATAGAAACCAAATGGATCTTTAAGAAGAAGACAGACGCGGATGGTAATGTGACCATCTATAAGGCTCGACTTGTCACTAAGGGTTATCGACAAGTTCAAGGGGTTGACTACGATGAGACTTTCCCACCCGTAGAGAAGCTGAAGTCCGTCCGAATCATGTTAGCAATTGCCGCATACTATGATTATGAGATATGGCAGATGGACGTCAAAACGGCATTCCTTAACGACTTCCTTAAGGAAGAATTGTATATGATGCAGCCGGAAGGTTTTGTCGATCCTAAGAATGCTAACAAAGTATGCAAGCTCCAGCGCTCAATCTATGGGCTGGTGCAAGCATCTCGGAGTTGGAACATTCGCTTTGATGAGATGATCAAAGCGTTTGGGTTTACACAGACTTATGGAGAAGCCTGTGTTTACAAGAAAGTGAGTGGGAGCTCTGTAGCATTTCTCATATTATATGTGGATGACATACTATTAATGGGAAATGATATAGAATTCTTGGAAAGTATAAAGGCCTATTTGAATAAGTGTTTTTCAATGAAGGACCTTGGAGAAGCTACTTATATATTAGGCATCAAGATCTATAGAGATAGATCAAGACGCCTCATTGGTCTTTCACAGAGTACGTACCTTGACAAGATATTGAAGAAGTTCAATATGGATCAGTCCAAGAAGGGGTTCTTGCCTGTATTGCAAGGTGTGCAATTGAGCACGGCTCAATGCCTGACCACGGCAGAAGATAGAGAAAAGATGAGTGTCATCCCCTATGCCTCGGCCATAGGGTCTATTATGTATGCCATGTTGTGTACCAGACCTGATGTAAACCGTGCCGTGAGTTTGGTAGGAAGGTGCCAAAGTAATCCCGGCATGGAACACTGGACAGCGGTCAAGAATATCCTGAAGTACCTAAAGAGGACTAAGGATATGTTTCTCGTTTATGAAAGTGACGAAGAGCTCGTCGTAAAGGGTTACGTCGACGCTAGCTTCGACACAGATCTGGATGACTCGAAGTCACAAACCGGATACGTGTATATTTTGAATGAAGGAGCAGTAAGCTGGTGCAGTTGCAAGCAAAGCGTCGTGGCGGGATCTACATGTGAAGCGGAGTACATGGCAGCCTCGGAGGCAGCACAGGAAGCAGTCTGGATGAAGGAGTTCATTACCGACCTAGGGGTGATTCCCAATGCGTCGGGCCCGATGACTCTCTTCTGTGACAACACTGAAGCTATTGCCCTTGCGAAGGAGCCCAGGTTTCACAGGAAGACCAGGCATATCAAGCGTCGCTTCAACTCCATTCGTGGAAGTGTTCAAAATGGAGACATAGATATTTGTAAAGTACATACGGACCTGAATGTAGCAGATCCGTTGACTAAACCTCTCCCTAGAGCAAAACATGATCAACACCAGGACGCAATGGGTGTTCGATTCATCACAATGTAACTAGATTATTGACTCTAGTGCAAGTGGGAGTTTGTTGGAAATATGCCCTAGAGGCAATAATAAATGGTTATTATTATATTTCTTTGTTCATGGTAATTTTCTATTGTTCATGCTATAATTGTGTTATCCGGAAATCGTAATACATGTGTGAATACATAGACCACAACGTGTCCCTAGTAAGCCTCTAGTTGACTAGCTCGTTGATCAACGGATAGTCATGGTTTCCTGACTATGGACATTGGATGTCATTGATAACGGGATCACATCATTAGGAGAATGATGTGATGGACAAGACCAAATCCTAAGCATAGCTCAAAGATCGTGTAGTTCGTTTGCTAGAGCTTTTCCAATGTCAAGTATCTTCTCCTTAGACTATGAGATCGTGCAACTCCCGGATACCGTAGGAGTACTTTGGGTGTGCCAAACGTCACAACGTAACTGGGTGACTATAAAGGTACACTACGGGTATCTCCGAAAGTGTCTGTTGGGTTGGCACGGATCGAGACTGGGATTTGTCACTCCGTATGACGGAGAGGTATCTCTGGGCCCACTCGGTAATGCATCATCATAATGAGCTCAATGTGACTAAGGCGTTAGTCACGGGATCATGCATTACGGTACGAGTAAAGAGACTTGCCGGTAACGAGATTGAACAAGGTATTGGGATACCGACGATCGAATCTCGGGCAAGTAACATACCGATTGACAAAGGGAATTGTATACGGGATTGATTGAATCCTCGACATCGTGGTTCATCCGATGAGATCATCGTGGAACATGTGGGAGCCAACATGGGTATCCAGATCCCGCTGTTGGTTATTGACCGGAGAGGCGTCTCGGTCATGTCTGCATGTCTCCCGAACCCGTAGGGTCTACACACTTAAGGTTCGGTGACGCTAGGGTTGTAGAGATATGAGTATGCGGAAACCCGAAAGTTGTTCGGAGTCCCGGATGAGATCCCGGACGTCACGAGGAGTTCCGGAATGGTCCGGAGGTGAAGAATTATATATAGGAAGTCAAGTTTCGGCCACCGGGAAAGTTTTGGGGGTCACCGGTATTGTACCGGGACCACCGGAAGGGTCCCGGGGGTCCACCGGGTAGGGCCACCTATCTCGGAGGGCCCCATGTGCTGAAGTGGGAGGGCAACCAGACCTTAGTGGGCTGGGGCGCCCCCCATGGGCCTCCCCCCTGCGCCTAGGGTTGGAAACCCTAGGGTGGGGGGGCGCCCCACTTGCCTTGGGGGGCAAGTATCCCCCCCTGGCCGCCGCCCCCCCATCCAGATGGGATCCTGGCCGGCGCCCCCCCCCCCTCCCAGGGGGCCTATATAAAGGGGGGAGGGAGGGCAGCAGTATTACAGCCTTGGGCGCCTCCCTCCTCCCCTGCAACACCTCTCCCTCTCGCAGAAGCTCGGCGAAGCCCTGCCGAGACCCCACTACATCCACCACCACGCCGTCGTGCTGCTGGATCTCCATCAACCTCTCCTTCCCCCTTGCTGGATCAAGAAGGAGGAGAACGTCGATGCTCCGTACGTGTGTTGAACGCGGAGGTGCCGTCCGTTCGGCACTCGGTCATCGGTGATTTGGATCACGGCGAGTACGACTCCATCAACCTCGTTCATTGGAACGCTTCTGCTCGCGATCTACAAGGGTATGTAGATGCACTCCTTTCCCCTCGTTGCTAGTATACTCCATAGATGGATCTTGGTGATGCGTAGGAAATTTTAAAATTCTGCTACGATCCCCAACACCTCTAATCCTCTAAGTGATCACGTGATCCATATCAACTAAACCATAACCGATCATCACGTGAAATGGAGCAGCTTTCAATGGTGAACATCACTATGTTGATCATATCTACTATATGATTCACGCTCGACCTTTCGGTCTCAGTGTTCCGATGCCATATCTGCATATACTAGGCTCGTCAAGTTTAACCTGAGTATTCTGCGTGTGCAAAACTGGCTTGCACCCGTTGTAGATGGACGTAGAGCTTATCACACCCGATCATCACGTGGTGTCTAGGCACGACGAACTTTGGCAACGGTGCATACTTAGGGAGAACACTTTTATCTTGAAATTTAGTGAGAGATCATCTTATAATGCTACCGTCAATCAAAGCAAGATAAGATGCATAAAAGATAAACATCACATGCAATCAATATAAGTGATATGATATGGACATCATCATCTTGTGCTTGTGATCTCCATCTCCGAAGCACCGTCATGATCACCATCGTCACCGGCGCGACACCTTGATCTCCATCGTAGCATCGTTGTCGTCTCGCCAATCTTATGCTTCTACGACTATCGCTACCGCTTAGTGATAAAGTAAAGCATTACAGGGCGATTGCATTGCATACAATAAAGCGACAACCATATGGCTCCTGCCAGTTGCCGATAACTCGGTTACAAAACATGATCATCTCATACAATAAAATTTAGCATCATGCTTTGACCATATCACATCACAACATGCCCTGCAAAAACAAATTAGACGTCCTCTACTTTGTTGTTGCAAGTTTTACGTGGCTGCTACGGGCTGAGCAAGAACCGTTCTTACCTACGCATCAAAACCACAACGATAGTTTGTCAAGTTGGTGTTGTTTTAACCTTCGCAAGGACCGGGCGTAGCCACACTCAGTTCAACTAAAGTTGGAGAAACTGACACCCGCCAGCCACCTGTGTGCAAAGCACGTCGGTAGAACCAGTCTCGCGTAAGCGTACGCGTAATGTCGGCCCGGGCCGCTTCATCCAACAATACCGCCGAACCAAAGTATGACATGCTGGTAAGCAGTATGGCTTATATCGCCCATAACTCACTTGTGTTCTACTCGTGCATATAACATCTACGCCTAAAACCTAGCTCGGATGCCACTGTTGGGGAACGTAGTAATTTCAAAAAAAATCCTACGCACACGCAAGATCATGGTGATGCATAGCAACGAGAGGGGCGAGTGTTGTCCACGTACCCTCGTAGACCGAAAGCGGAAGCGTTAGCACAACACGGTTGATGTAGTCGTACGTCTTCACGATCCGACCGAACAAGTACCGAACGCACGGCACCTCCGAGTTCAGCACACGTTCAACCCGATGACGTCCCTCGAACTCCGATCCAGCCGAGTGTTGAGGGAGAGTTTCGTCAGCACGACGGCGTGGTGACGATGATGATGTTCTACCGACGCTGGGCTTCGCCTAAGCACCGCTACAGTATTATCGAGGTGGACTATGGTGGAGGGGGGCACCGCACACGGTTAAAAGATCAAATCAATTGTTGTGTCTTTGGGGTGCCCCCTGCCCCCGTATATAAAGGAGCAAGGGGGGAGAGGCGGCCGGCCAGGGAGGAGGCACGCCAAGAGGAGTCCTACTCCCACCGGGAGTAGGACTCCCTCCCTTCCTTGTTGGATTAGGAGAAGAGGGGAAAGAGGAGGGAGAGAGGAAGGAAAAGGGGGGCGCCGCCCCCTCTCCTTGTCCTATTCGGACTAGAGGGGGAGGGGCGCGTGGCCCTGCCCTAGCCGCCTCTCCTCTTCTCCACTAAGGCCCACTATGGCCCATTAAGCCCCCGGTGGGTTCCGGTAACCCCTCCGGTACTCCGGTAAAATCCGATTTCACCCGGAACACTTCTGATATCCAAATATAGGCTTCCAATATATCAATCTTCATGTCTCGACCATTTCGAGACTCCTCGTCATGTTCGTGATCATATCCGGGACTCCGAACAACCTTCGGTACATCAAAACTCATAAACTCATAATATAACTGTCATCGAAAATTTAAGCGTGCGGACCCTACGGGTTCGAGAACTATGTAGACATGACCGAGACATGTCTCCGGTCAATAACCAATAGCGGAACCTGGATGCTCATATTGGCTCCCACATATTCTACGAAGATCTTTATCGGTCAGACTGCATAACAACATACGTTGTTCCCTTTGTCATCGGTATGTTACTTGCCCGAGATTCGATCGTCGGTATCTCAATACCTAGTTCAATCTCGTTACCGATAGGTCTCTTTACTCGTTCCGTAATGCATCATCCCGCAACTAAGTCATTAGTTGCAATGCTTGCAAGGCTTAAGTGATGTGCATTTCCGAGTGGGCCCAGAGATACCTCTCCGACAATCGGAGTGACAAATCCTAATCTCGAAATACGCCGGCCCAACAAGTGCCTTCGGAGACACCTGTAGAGCACCCTTATAATCACCCAGTTACGTTGTCACGTTTGGTAGCACACAAAGTGTTCCTCCGGTAAACGGGAGTTGCATAATCTCATAGTCATAGGAACATGTATAAGTCATGAAGAAAGCAATAGCAACATACTAAATGATCGAGTGCTAAGCTAACGGAATGGGTCAAGTCAATCACATCATTCTCCTAATGATGCGATCCCCTTAATCAAATGACAACTCATGTCTATGGCTAGGAAATATAACCATCTTTGATCAACGAGCTAGTCAAGTAGAGGCATACTAGTGACACTCTGTTTGTCTATGTATTCACACAAGTATTACGTTTCCGGTTAATACAATTCTAGCATGAATAATAAACATTTATCATGATATAAGGAAATAAATAATAACTTTATTATTGCCTCTAGGGCATATTTCCTTCAATAATTAGCTAGGTTAGCTCCATTTTACCTAAGTATGCTTACTTCTTATTCCAGTCTTCTTCTTCTTCTTCA
This sequence comes from Triticum aestivum, assembly GCF_018294505.1. Taxonomy (NCBI): domain Eukaryota; kingdom Viridiplantae; phylum Streptophyta; class Magnoliopsida; order Poales; family Poaceae; genus Triticum; species Triticum aestivum. The sequence goes on from NC_057814.1 coordinate 81,967,141, forward strand.
TTTTCTTCTTCTTCTTCTAACTTTCTTGTTTCCCATTTTGTAGATCTCATTTAATTCACGGAAGCTTGCATGGATGGAGTGCTTCTTTTCCCTTTCTGCTTTTATTTTGTATCGATGAACTTGCATGGATGGAGTGCTTCTTTTCCCTTTCTGCTTTTATTTTGTATCGATGAACTTGCATGGATGGAACTTGTTATATGGATGGATGGATAACGGTGTTGGATGGACAATGTGAAACTTTTGTAATATGTATGGATGGAACTATGTGTTGGTTATGTATGTATATATGATGAAACTTGTGTGTTGGATATGTATTTTTTGAAATTTGTGTGTTTGAAATTGTGCGTTGAAACTTGTGTGTTCAAATTGAATAAATTTAAGAAAAAACAGGGGCTATACAGGATCTTCGCCGCCCGCTGGTGAATGGCAAAGAAATTTGCCATCCGCCAGCAGATGGCAAAGATGCCATGTGGCAGCTCCCTGTACAGCCTGGGGGTTGTCCTATTTGGTTACTTTGCCGTCCGCTGGCTGACGGCAAAGGTGCAATGGTCTTTGCCGTCCGCCAGCTGACGGCAAAGCTCACCGTTAGCCCCCTAACGGCCAGACGTTGTCACGTGTGCCGTCCAGGACCTGGCTGACGGCAAAGACAGTTTCATCTTTGCCGTCCGCCAGCTGACGGCAAAGAAGCCTTTGTCGTAGCCTATTCAGCCGGACATGTAGCCGTCAGCTGGCGTCGACGGCAAAGTGCCTGTTTCCTGTAGTGATAGGGTGTCCCCATTGGATTACAAAAGTTAATAAAAACGGTCCAGACGCCACAATTCAAACATATATCAGAGCTTTGAGGTTGGAGCTGCCCTCATTTTTTTTCATTTACTAGTTGATAAAACCATTACAGGTAGTAGTGTATAGACTAATTAAAAGCCGAACTAAGTGTATAAATTAAAGGTTCTCTACGTACATCACCAAGACAACAAGGGAATATTTGTCCCACACCACCTGGTATATATATTTTTGTGATAAAGAGCGTTATTATTTACTCATAATGTCGCATCAAAAAGATACACACGGATACATACATATAACAATATAACTTAACCCAAATTGTTTAGTCTCTTGGCGCCATGTTTGCTTTTCCTGTGTTAGTCCTTATCGTCGGCCACGCGCAACATTTAGCTCCCGGTTCACGACATGGTTGTCACTGTTCAACCATTTCACGCAGCATGCCAGGATAGAAAGTTATAGACAACGCTCAAGAAAAGTAAAATGCAGCAGAGCATTCAGAAAGAAAATAGAGAAGGCAGAGCATGAGCAGACCGTTGTCGACGCCGTGGTGTCTGCTGCTGCGGAGGTGGGCTGGGGTGGTGCTGTGCCTGTTGACTCCATTGTGAAGTTTGGGATCCCAGCTGCCTATGGGGGTGCATGCTGTCATAATTCGCGCTGTCAACGAATAGACAACACAGTGAGATATCGCCAAGTGTAAAATACAAGAAAAGAGAGAGATGCAGATCCTCAAAGGAAGGAGAGGGGCTGCAGATCGCATCGTAGAGAGTCAAGTCAAATGGTGAGCAAACCTTGTTTGTGATTGTGAATTCGTCGCCTGAGCTGCAGAAAAAGATTGCGAATTCGTCGCCTGAGCTGCAGAAAAAGATTGTGAATTCGTCGTAGTAGAGGTTGGTCTGCTGCCGGTCCCAGACCCAGTCGTCGCCTGAGTGGTGGACTCCAGCAGCCGACGTCGCCAAAATTCTCCGGGCCTTTCATAATGCCACGGTAGATCATCTGACAGAACATCGTCGTTCCTTCTGAACCCTCGAAACTCTCCCAAGACTGCAGCTCCCGGGACTCCACCACCGTACAACCATCCCGCTGGGATCGGTCCTCCGGCGGCACCTCCATACGCTCCCCTGCCTCCACCACCGTTTCCTCCCGCCGGGAACTGTCGTCCGCCCGCGCCTACAAAAGCTCCTCCGCCTGCCGCTGCCCTAGCTCCGCCACCGTACCCGCCCACCGGGAATTGTCGTCCGCCCGCGCCTACAAACGCTCCTCCGCCTGCCGCTGCCCTAGCTCCGCCGCCGTACCCGCCCACCGGGAACTGTCGTACGGCTGCTGCGCCTACAAACGCTCCTCCGCCTCCGCCACCGTTCCCTCCTACTTGGAACTGGAACTGTCCTCCTACGCCTGCACCCACGGCTGCAGCTCCCCTGGCTCCAACACCATTCCCTCCCCCACCTCCGATCGCTCGCCCAGCAGCACCACCGTTCCGTCCCATGCCTACCCTACCCGCGAACCCTCTGCCTGCACCTGCAAACGCCTCCCAACCTCCCAACACTGGCTCATCTCCTCCTGGCATCGTACTACTCGAGCAGTACTTAGCTAAGGTCGACCGTGAGCTAACCGTGTACTCGAGTAATATTTCTGCAAAGTGAGTGTGATGGCGCTTTACAAGAGTGTTGAATGATGAGCAACGCCTCCGGTGGACGGATTTATAGGGTCGACCGTCGCCCCTCACCACGCCGCCTGACCAAATGGAGCCACTTCGTTCGTCATATCATATCATTTTGGGTACATATCTATTAGCCTATGGCCCATGAGGCGACGAGATCAGGACTAGATCACGGTCACGGATGATCGCTCACTTGCCAGTGATGGATCATTAGAATACTTTCCCACAACCCAAAATGGATTACTCCACTACTGTAGAACGCTTGGCTGCTTGCCAAGAGCCCAGAAGGTTGTGTGAACTCGCAGTTCCGGCGCCCTTGACCCGAGGCGGCGTTGTTGATCGTCAACGTTGCCTTCCCGCGGCAGCCAACCACCCACGACGCAGCTCAAAGCTCAGCAAGCAGCTTACTCCACAAGCTCCAACTTACTCCATACTCTAGTCGTTGCTGATTCAGACCAGTCAATCAAGCAGCTTCCTTCCTCCCCATTTGTGCTATTTTAACTAGGAGCGTCATTCTGCCACGGTTTTAAGTCGGCTAAACGGCGGGCGTCACTGTGGGCGTAAGCTTAGCTTGGTCGGCGTGCGCGGCCTGTTCAGCGGCGGCACAAGCACAGCACCAGCACTGTGATGGTTTTCTAACATGTCTGTTTTTTTAATCAAGTTTATATGTTTCCCGCAAAAAAAATCAAGTTTATGAGAATTGTGTGTGGAATGCTACTGAAATCCATTAAAAGAAGACTAAAGCAACTGAACACAATCAGAATATGTTTTCTTAAATAATTCGACTAATTATTGAAACTTGTTTAGAAATGATTAAAATTGTCTCAATATGTTTGAAATCGTGCGAAATTGATGCGAGCTTTTGTTGGAAAAATCGTGAATTAAATCTGGAAACTTACGTAAATAAGTGAAATATGTCAAAATTGATACTCTCGTTTCCTTTTTATAAGGTCTCTTATAAAGTTTCCAGTAACAAATATCACCAGCTATAGTACAAGATCAGTAACGTGATATTAAGAGCTTTTCTACAAACCTGATCAAAGAA
>NC_057814.1:81970957-81978060 GCF_018294505.1 Triticum aestivum
TTTCGTGATGAGTAATAACATAGAGAGAGTATGTACATGATTAATAAATAATAAAAACTATAACACATCTATAGAAAAGAATGGTTGGAGAATGGTTTATATTGGGCAGTTGTTTCAAATATTTCAAATAAGTGTATGTAATTCTATTTGAAACTTATTTGAAAACATACCCAAATAAATCTGAAACAAATGCATGCAGCATGGACACCGTGCTTCCCAACGCCGCTCCCTGCCGGCTCTGTCCCAACACCCAAACGAAGTTCATATCTTTCACGTCCCTACAGTTTGTAAACATACCATCTATATATGCGTGTGCATCTTCTGATGGGGGCAGGACAATTACGCAGGGAGAGCCCTTTGTCAAAAGTAATCTGGGCATGTGCTACGCCAGTTTCCACTAGCTAAGAAAAAAGGTGAAATGTGTCTGATATGAATGTTTTGTCCAAGTACCATGGATCAATTTCCGTGTGCTACGATACGACCAATGAAAGCGCGAGATCGATGCTATTACCGCCATGATTGAGTAGCTAGTACCTTAATTACTCGGGGTTAGGCACCTCACATTACTTGGCTTAATTGACCGGTGCGTGCATGTGATAAGGGACACATGGCATGATGCAGAGCAGCCATATCTAATCTAATGCTAGACTTTTAGAAACACCCGCGCCGATCAGGTTAAGGTTTTTAACTCTCAGCTAGATTGACTTGTTTGTGCTAGCTGCATCATCGATCGGCTGGTCCATTGCACCTTGCGTGCAAAAGATGGAGGCTGGTTCATCGTAAAAACAGAAGCGCAGACCACCGACTCGCCAAATACAAAAAGAGCGGGGACCACCCGGAATCGACGGGCAAAGGTAGGAACCAAGTTCAGCGAACTCCAGTCTTGATGATAAACAGTCGTCTATGTCTGCCCGGACAAGAAAGCAACCGATGGATGACGGCCGGCATCTGTGGAACCATGCACACGTGTCCTTCAGAAGATGATCGAAAGCATAGAAGTTTACATTGTAGCGAGCCTCCGTGCGATTGCACTTGCACCGAGCCTCTCCACCGAGAGCAAGGGTAAAGATTCGACCCCCAATCTAACGCGTGTGGTAGTTAATTAATCGAAGACTCGTCTGCCCGCCCGGCACTAGCTAGCTCTTCCCTTCGTATAATTTATTTATGGCGGTCACCCGCTCGTGGTGGAGCACGAGAGATTCGATGGCCGATCGGTCCAGGCTCCATGTATGCTTATGGTCGTGGATAATAGGAGTACGTGGTTTGTGTACTACTCCCTCCGTTTTAAAATAGATGAACTATGTTGTTTTTTTAGATGATAATAGGACTCATGCTAAGAGCATCTACAGTCGGACTTGTCAAATCCGGCCCCTCAAACGCCTCGACCGGGCATCCCTCAAATGTTGCGTCGCACATCCACATGTCACGAATTCCGATCCTTAAATCCATGTAATCCATGCTCTTCGACCATATGGTACAAACTGTCTAAATGTCAAAGTTCGAAACAAAGCAAGGCAAATCATAATTCAACAAACCGGACATGGCAAAATGAAATGAATGCCCGAGAATGACGGATGGCCTTGGATCACTCGTTGGGCGCCTGTTTCGAGCGAAATGCGTCTTGCTCATCCTGCTCTGCCTGCATTCGGGCAGCCTCCTCCGCCTGCATCCGGGCTGCCTGCTCAGCCTGCATCCGGGCTACCTTCTTCACCTGCATCTCCGACGTGGCAGTGTGGGTCCAGGGCCGGCCCTGGCGTATGGCCGCTGGGGCGACGGCCTAGGGCCCAGGCGGGGGAGGGGCCCATGATGTAGTACATATATATACTATAGCCCATCAAAATATAGGTAAAAAATACAAAAGAAAAGAAACGAGATGGGCTAGGCCCATCAGATAGCTAGCGAGTAGCGATCGATTACGACGATTAGCGAAGCGTCACGCGCGTGACTCACGCCAGATGCCACGCACGGCTGCTCCTTTTCCTTCGTCTCGTTGGTTCGTCTACCGTAAACCGTCGGCCTGCTCGCCCGGCGCCTCGCTGCCTCGCCCTCGCCTGAGTCACCTCGGCCGCCGCTGGTTGTCGCCGCTGCGTGCGCCGCACCCGCACGGCAGCCCCGCCACCAGGCATCCGGCAAGGCAGTCCGCAGCAATACATATACATCCGGATTCCGACAAGTCCGTTGTCTGCTAGACCGCTACTTGGCCAACTGCAAGTCTGCAGAGACGCTCTCCCGTTATCCCGTCGCCGACCGTGAGGGCACCATAGTAGTCAGTACGTTTGAACTTTCCATCCATGTGGCCTGATTCATCCCCCCAAACCCTAATTTGACAATTTCAGTAGTTTATTTTATTTTTCATTTAGTATGTACGTATTCAACTATCCATCCATGATCCAACCTCCAATTTCAGTATGCACGAAGTTTTAAATTTTTTATGTATAATTTTCTAATTCGATATTTCAATTTTTTGTCATTCTATGTACATGTCTAGGGTTCCAATCATTCGATGTATACATTCCTAATTCTTTGTATCCTCTTTTCTTCATGATTTTAGGACATTAGCTTGCCATGCTGCCTAAGAAGAAGTGATTATCGGGTGTTGAAAAAAGGAAAAAAAAAAGAAAGTGATCTGAAAATTCAACCACTGAATGGTTCTTTGAATAAGTATTTTACATCGTCAAGCAATGTTGATGTCAGTGAAAAACAAGGGCAAGAAACTAATCCCGAGCATGAAAATTGAGATGTTGAGGTCAATGAAGATGGTGCAAGTACAGGCGAGCAAATAAATTTTGGTTCTTATTTGAGGTAATCATGTCATGTTAGTTTCATTTTGCTATCTTTTTAGTATGATTGTTGTCAATCGAGTCAATTCGAATTTGGTTATTATTGTTGTCGTTGAAGTCAGTCGAATTATTATAGTCAAATTTTATACTAAAGATGGGTGGTTCAAATTTACTCTTAATAAGTTATATATGTGGTATTAGGATACAGGGGCCCATGTCGTCGAGTTCGCCTAGGGCCTCCCGAAACACAGGGTCGGCCCTGTGTGGGTCGGGCTGGATGACATCTCCGGCGGTGGATCGGGACCGGAGGTGATGATTGGGAGCAAGGGTGGAGGTCGGCGAAAGTCCGGACGTGGGAATGGTGGAGGGCAGCCGAAGGAGGAGGAAGGGTTTGGTGTGCAATTTGGGGTGGGGTCGGGCTGTCGGGTCCGACGTGGCGGGTTCGCCCGGGCACCCTATATTCGCCCCATATTTGGGCTGGATATGTGGGATGCAGGTCAGCCCGGACGTTTGAGGGTCGTTCGAGAGGCCCATCTGTGTCAAAAAATCATGACCGGGCAGCCCACCTTGGCGTATGAGATGGATTTGAGAGATCCGGCTGTAAATGCTCTAATGGTAGGTCAATCCATGCATCTGGATGGGCTGGGAGACCTGAGGCGGGTCCATGTGTGAAGGGAAGCATGGTACATACCGGCATGTCCCGCGGAGGAAGGGGGGACGTCTCCCGACCGGTCGGCAATCTCTGGCACTCCATGGACCATGGCGTCATGATCTCATGCAGTTACAGGCATTGCACTTGCATGGACACACGCGATATATGACGGCGACGCTGCTTTGGTGCCGTAACTGCACCTGCAGTTGGGTCACTGACATGTGGGCCAGCTATCTGTTAGGCGCGCATGTCAGTGACCTAACTGCAGGTGCAATTACGGCATTGAAGCTCACCGCCCGGCCCAAGACGTTGCGTGATGTGTGTGAAAAAAAAAATTAGAGAAGTGGGGTATCAATCCCCATACCTCTCGCTTGCTCGCATGCTAAGCAAGCGCTCTACCATCTAAGCTACATCCCCGACGTGCAATGAGAATCTACCTATTTCAACGCAAAGCTTGTGAGAACAAAGCAGAAATCCAATATGATAATTCTTTTTCTTGACTCAGAAAAGAAACCGTGTATACACGAGTAAATCAAAGGATACGATTGGTTGGAACGCAGAAACCAAACTGTGTATACAAAAACGAAACAGCATTGTGTGTGTTGCATGACCGGTGAAAAGCAATTAAGCTAGGCTAGACAGCGCTTGCGCGGATGAGGCCTGGCACGATTTGTTTCCAGCAACCAAGGTTATTCATCTGGTTACGCCTTGTTCTGATCATAGCCCTCTCCTCTTACAGTTGGGGGGTGGTGATAGTGATAGGCGGCCAAGTCGAACACCGAGATATGAGATTATGTGGGAGCGCCATCCGGCCCTAGCGGAGGTGGTGGCGAATTCATAGAACTAGATGATACCACGCGCGTTGCTGCGGAAATTTTAGCGCGCAAAGGTAGAAGTCAAATTCAGAAAAATTATATGGTTCGAATATTCAATAGTAGTAGCCCAAAATATAGTAGAAATGAAGTTTTTTTTATTGCGAGGAAGAAAGCAAGTTTAGTATAAGCAAATTGAAATAAACAAATTGAGGAGAAATCCTGATAAAAGAAATTCAAACATACCCTGGTTCGAGGAGGAGGCTGGAATTTCACATATTGTTCTTAGGCCTTATTCTTATATATGGCAATTAGGTTTGTAGCTAATCTGGTTTGACATGCATGTATCTCTTACAGCTAGAGTCCAATGGCTACGTACCTAGGGTAGTTAACAAAGAACTAATCATGATTGCCTACATACATACTTGCGCATGCTAGTAACCGAAGTGGGCATGCACACACGCGCATCACTCTGGCTGGTGAGGCTGTCGGAGGACATCGTAATGGAGATCCTGGCGCGCGTGCCCGGCTTCGCCAACCTCTTGCCGTGGCCGTGCGCCGCCGCACGCAAGCGCTGGCGCGCCCTTGTCACCGAGCCATCTTTCCTGCACCGCCGCTGGCCAGAGGGCGCCTGCCACTGCTCTCCCTCGTCGTCTTCCTCTCTCTTGAACGGCGCCATGGCGGGGAAGGTCGGCCGGTCTCCATCTTCATCCATGCAGCGCGAAAGGCTCACGTCCCGGACATCCCTTGCTCAGCTCCTTCGTCCCAGGCGCCGGCGGCCGCTTCCACGACCGCGTCATGCTACTCTCGTGTCGGACGACCACATCCTCCTCGTGCGCTTCGGCAGCGGTGCGGAGGTGGAGCCGTGCGTCGACCGGCTCACCGTCTGCGATCTGCTCTCCCGCGCATGCCACGTAGTCTGGGAGAACAGAGGCGTACCCGTGTTTTTCCTCTCCACCACAGGACTTGTTCTTCTACTACTTAGACACGAGCGTGCGCGTGCCTGTGCCCGACGCCGGCCAGGTCTCAACATGAAGACAACAGGGAGCGCTGAACACAAAAAGGAAAGTGTGTGAGGATCAGCGGTTCACCAGATAACCGTGCAACCGAGAAGAACAGAGGCGACCACGAGCTTGACGGCGGTCTACAATGGCGATGATGATGGCAGCGAATGGAGCTATGCATGTGAGCAAGCACCGGTCATCAGGTAGGTGCGAAGGTCCCCAGCTGAAGATGATGAGAGCAAAGAGCTCGACGCTCATGGCGACAACAGACGCTGGTCGCCTCTATCAGGTGGATCCACTATTATATAAGGAGATGATTGGAAGAAGAGAAGTCATGCTTGCGATGGAAGGGGGAAAGGCTCCACTAAACACACGTAACGCTAGGCAATAAAATCATTGCAATGATAGTGGGCCTAATGACCGGCCAAGTGTGGATGCATGGCAGCATGGGAAATGGTTGTTCCTATTCCGACGTGAGAGAAACTCTCAGTTCACACTTAAGAGAGGGCTCGAATGGAATGCATGCGGTGGATGGATAACTGCTGACTTGGCACATTGCTTAGGTGGATAGGCTGCATGTTTAGATAAATAGATTAGTGGGAATGAATCTCTTAGGTATATAGGATAAGAACAAGTCGTCTGGCGGCTTGGGCTCGGTTGCTGCTTCTCTGAAACAAGTAATGAAGGACTTGAAAGCTTGGAGTAAAGATATCTTTGGCAACGTTTTAAAAGAAATTGAGACCCTGCGGAGCCAACTTGCGGACCTACAAATGGCAGGTGCGGACAGTGCCTAAGTCCGCAGCAAAATGAACCAACTTGATGAACTCCTATATAGAGAGGAGATGATGTGGCTCCAAAGGTAGCGTATTACGTGGCTCAAAAGAGGGGGAACGGAATACAAAATACTTGCACCGTAGTGCTTTATGGAGAGCAAGAAGAAACTACATTCAGCGCCTATGGAGGAGCGATGGTACTTGGTGCAATGTGCCGTCTGATATGGAGAGGATGGCGAGCTCGTACTTTAAGGAAGTATAAACTAAGGACCCAACTCTGAATCCCAGCTCAGTGCTGGACTGTATCCTCCCCAAAGTTACTCATGAAATGAATGGAACTCTTTGTAAGGCGTTTTCTAAAAAAGAAATTTCTGATGCACTTTTCCAAATAGGACCCCTCAAAGCTCCAGGGGTGGATGGTTTCCCAGCAAGATTTTATCAGCGAAATTGGGAAGTGCTTCGGTCTGAGATCACTTCGGCAGTTCTAGAGTTTTTTGCTACTGGGATTATGCCTGAAGGAGTTAACGATACGGCAATTGTGTTGATCCCTAAAGTTCCACACCCGCAGGAACCAAAGGATTTTCGCCCAATTAGCCCGTGCAACGTGGTCTACAAAATAGTGTCAAAGTGCATGGTGAATAGGCTGCGACCAATCCTAGGGGAGCTTATTTCTGAGAATCAGAGTGCCTTTTTGTGCCTGGAAGGCTTTTACTGATAATTCTATAATTGCCTTCAAATGTACTCACCATATTCAGTCTGTCAGGGAGAGCTCTCCGGCTTTGTGTGCTTATAAACTTGATCTGTCCAAAGCTTATGATCGTGTGGACTGGGTTTTTTTTTTAAGAAGGGACTACATAAATGGGGGTTTTCTCAGTTTTGGATTTCACGAGTTATGGCATGTGTTTCATCCGTGAAGTACACGGTGAACTTCAATGGTAAGATACTAGAGCCTTTCACTCCATCTAGGGGTTTAAGGCAAGGTGATCCCCAAGTCGGCTAAAAGGCAGCACACCAAGGAGTCTTTGCGGGGCAAGCCGCCTAGGCGGTGGAGTCCTGGAAGGATTCCCATCTCAGGTCAGCCG
>NC_057814.1:82309554-82310866 GCF_018294505.1 Triticum aestivum
GTCTGAGCGACATCACATAAAGGGCTTATATTAAAAGTAAATAACAAGAGTGCCACAGTCGGACGTCTGAGCGACATCACATAAAGGGCTTATATTTCATAACTTGATATCTCAGTAGCTCAAGAATTTAAATCATTTCAAGGGCATAATCAGGTATGAAATAAACAACAGGGTTAGTCCATCCAGGGAATAACGTTCAACCAATTTACCACTCAAGCTTGTTCACCGGGGAAAATACCACGAGGATTTGACATAGATATGGATACACTGGTCACGGTTCTTGACCATGGATACGATGACTCGAAAGGATTTGACTCTGCAGAGTTTGTACTTTAACCACAGCCAACGGATTTCAGTAGTCACGGGGACTAGTTCCGTTTACGGTGTTTTGGAAGAAACACATCTAACCAGTACACACCCATCCAACATTCCGAAGCCAGGAATCACCCTCGGCAACGTTCAAGAAAAACTTGGAGACAGGGAGGCTACAACCTCGCGTAGCATGGGATCAAATTTATATACACGCGCTCTAAGGGGTGCCCCCCTCTCGGTCCCAACCGGAAACACCCATGCCCCCTGACCGGATGACTGGCTTTAATCCAGGGCCATGGAACCCTCATCCCGGCCCCTCTATTTGGTGTGTACACGGAAAGAGGTTAACAACTTACTAAACCGTATTCTTTGCAGAAAACATGTGGTAGCACGAAAGGGAAAGAACGGTAACGTGACTCAGTCCACGTTAACGTCGGAGTTTATCGGATGTCGTAAGGCTGGCATGCTACAACAATACCACCTTACTGCCTTTCATGTCACCACATGACTAGGCCATCTCTCATCAGAGATCACAGTAACTTCGGAACACACGGATAGTTGCCTCACATGCAACGAGATACTCACCGATGCTCATATGCCATGCACAAACCATTCAAGCAAACATGCAAAACACCTATCATATCAAAGGTTCAAACATGCTTGCCTGGTTCGGAGAAGTCGGAGTCTAGCTCGGCGAAGTTCGCAGCTCCGTCACCTCTTCCGGAACCAACGGTATAATCGAAACCGTACACTATCGTGAAAATCATCGCGTGCATAAAATTTGTTCCAAAAAATTTCCAAATAAATACTATAAAAAACTAGATAAAAATATAAGACTGACAGAAGAAGAATCAATCAAAAATCATCTTTTATTAAAAAGATATAACGGCTTTAGTCCAGGGACTAATCTGTGATGAAACAGAAAAGATCCAGGGACTTAACTGAGAAAACAGAAAACGGTTCGGAAAGAAATGCGCCAGCCCAAAGAGAAAACGCATTC
>NC_057814.1:82311245-82319852 GCF_018294505.1 Triticum aestivum
AACGCATTCTGCCCGAAGGCGCCAATAGAAAACGGTTCGAGGGGGGAAAAGAAGAGAGGCTGACGGGGGGGGGGGTCCCACATGTCAGGTTTAAAACTTCGCTGGCGCCCGAAGGCTGCGGTGGTCGCCGGCGTTGAACCACGGCGAGGCAGGGAGATCGGAGGGTACCAAGAGGTTCAGTGTGTTCTTCCGCGTCGGTGGGTGGTGGACTTGACCGACGGAGAGCACCACGTCGACGGCGACACTTTCTCCGGCGGACGGTGGCTCGGGCGATGGTGGAGAACTCCGGTGGGTTCTGCAAACTCCAAATTGAAGCGCGGGTCAGCAGAGTGGATGCACTAGAGAGCTACTGGCAAGAGCTGAGGGGTAGGGGTGCACGCACGGGAGCGAATCGAGCTGGGTCCCGTGGCGGGTCGAGGCGGCCGGAGTTGGGGAAGAAGGCTCTCTCGGGCTCTTCCAGTGGCTTGGCGTGGTGTTGGAGGTGTGCAGAGGTGGTGTGGGTTCGAGTTCGAGCTCGGGGCCTCTATTTATAGGCGATCCGAGGGGGTGGCCGTGAACGGGATCGCTCCGGCGAGCAATTACGGCGAGGCAGTGGTTGGGCAGGGGTTTTAGGGGGCTAGGCACCATCAGGGAAGATCACTGGTGCCGTTCCACCGCTAAACCTCGGTCAGGCAAGGCATAATACGCCGATCCTCGACGGGGCGGCCGTACGGGCACGGCGGCGGCAGAGAGCGCGCTCCGCGCCTACCAGTTCACGACGAAGGGTGGCAGTGCGCACGGGTGAGTGGATGGCCACGCGGCGGCCTCCGGTGGCTTGGGCGGCGCTGGACGGCGCCGTCTACGCTGCGCCTCTCTCTGGCGGCCGCAAAGGCGCCGCTGCCGTCGCTCACGGTTGGCGCACCTCCTCCTGCTCGTCGCCGACGCCCGCAACCTTCCAGGTGATCGTGCGGCGCAGAGATAAGAAGGAGGGGACAGGGAGCAAGGCGCCACCGCGGCTACTGGCGACATTGAGAACGAGCTCTGAAGAAAATGACAGTGTTCACTGAAACTGTAACTCTGAAAATCTGAACTTGACAGAAACAGTGTCCATCAGGTGTTCGACGAAATGATTTGGCATGAAGAAAAAAATTTCTGGAGCTGGGACTTGGTGAGGTGACCTCTCAATGCATCCAGAGGCTGCCTGAATTTTCTCAGATTTTTAGGAGAAGAATTCAAATGAATTTCATCAAATTTGGCAAATAAGGTCCAAACTTGCAGCAAGTACAATTTGAAATATTTGAACTGGAGACCAGTGGATCTTCATGGATCTTGGTTGAGGGCTCTAAGGACTAGCCAGGGAGACTTGTTTGGAGGACAAACTCAAAGTAGAAATGGTAGATCCTTTGAAAACCTCCCAGGATCAAAATAGAAGGCAGAAATTATTTTTGATAAGAATTAAATGGAAACAAATATATGGAGAGGTTCAACTTGCTGGATTTGAAGTATAACTTGGCACAAAGATGGGGAATGGCTTTTGGGAGGGGATTTCCACTCATGTCATGGCAAGAGGAGATTTTGAAAAGGGGAGAAGATCACTCCAAATGCCATAGGGCTATTTAAAAGAATTTTCAAAAGAAATCTCCCAAGTGAAAAGCATTTGGTTTTGAGTCCACATAAGAAGGAAAAACCTCCAAGACCAAAATCAAGTCTTGGGTGAATCCAAAACAAAACACTTGTCATAAAAGAAAATATTTTGAGAGGGAGAGTACTTCAGAAAATTTTAAATAACATCCCTCAAATCAAATAAAAGTTTGAAAAAGCCAAATAATATTTTGGGTGTCACAACACCTGCCCCCTTAGGAAAAATCTCGTCCCCGAGATTTCTGCTGATCCTCAAATAGATATGGGTACTCTGCCTGGAGAAAATCTTCCCTTTCCCATGTAGCTTCATCCTCGGTGTGGTTGCTCCACTGAACCTTGAAATTTTTTGTTGTTTTCTGACGGGTCCTCCTTTCAGACTCTTCCAAAATCTTTACTGGCCGCTCTCTGTAGGTGAGGTCTGGTTGCACATCAATGCTCTCATAAGATACATGCTTCTCCGGGTTACTTACACATTTTCTCAATTGTGAGACGTGGAACACGTCATGGACGTCTGACAGCTCCTTGGGTAGGTCTAGTTTGTAGGCCACTGTGCCTCTTCGTGCAACTATACAGAATGGTCCAATAAATCTCGGGGCTAGCTTCCCCTTAATTTTGAACCGTTGCAGGCCCCTCATAAGAGACACTCGGAGGTATACGTAATCACCGGGTTCAAAGCTGACCTCACGATGTTTCCGATCGTAGTAGCTCTTCTGTCGGCTTTGGGATGTCTTGAGTCTGTTCCTGATCTAACTAACCTTCTCCTCGGCCTCCTTGAGCATGTCAGGGCCGAAGATACGACTGTCACCTGTTTCTGACCAATTCAGTGGGGTACGACACCTCCGTCCGTACAATGCTTCAAAGGGTGCCATTTGTAAGCTAGCTTGGTAACTGTTGTTGTAGGCAAACTCGGCATACGGCAAACTTTCTTCCCAACTGGATCCATAGGTGAGCACACAGGCTCTCAGCATGTCCTCTAGGATTTGGTTCATGCGTTCCGTTTGTCCATCAGTCTGAGGGTGGTACGCTGTATTGAAAGCTAGTTGCGTGCCCAGAGCTTGTTGCAGGTGATCCCAAAATTTAGAGACAAATTGAGTGCCTCGGTCGGATATTATAGTCTTTGGGACTCCATGCAAACAAACTATACGGGAGAGATAAAGCTTGGCAAGTCTTTGAGTGGAGTAGGTCGTCTTCACGGGAATGAAATGTGCCACCTTGGTTAGCCTATCTGTGATGACCCATATGGCATCATTTCCGCGTTGCGATCGAGGTAGTCCGACGATGAAGTCCATTCCAATTTCATCCCATTTCCACTCCGGTATCCTATTTGGCTGTAGTAGCCCTGCTGGCTTTTGATGCTCGGCTTTTATGCGTTGACAAGAATCGCAACAAGCAATGAATGCGGCTATATCCCTTTTCATACCGTGCCACCAAAATCTTTCCTGAATGTCTTTGTACATTTTGGTTCCTCCAGGGTGGATCGAGTATGGAGCGGTGTGGCTTTCGGTTAGGATTTGTTGCTTGAGTTCCTCAATGTTAGGTACGCAAAGTCTGTCCCCGTACCATAATATTCCTTCACTGTCTGTGACGAACTCTGAAGCCTTGCCAAGGTTCATTTTCCTCTTTATACCCTCAATGCTGGGATGTCCCTGCTGAGCCTTCTTAATTTGTTCCACTAGGGTGGGTTGTATCTCCAGATTTGATACGGTGCCCTCAGAGACTAACACCATGTTGAGTCTAACGAACTCTTGCTGAAACTCAGGCCTCAAGTTCTGTGGACTGTCGTTGCCCGGGCTGGGGTTCCGACTAAGAGCATCTGCCACTACATTTGCTTTCCCTGGATGGTAGTGAATGCCGACATCATAGTCCTTGACCAATTCCAACCAGCGTCGTTGGCGTAAATTTAGCTCTGGTTGTGTGAAAATATATTTAAGGCTCTTATGGTCCGTATATATTTCACAACGATTTCCCAACAGAAAGTGCCTCCACTCCTTGAGTGCATGGATGACCGCTGCTAGCTCCAAGTCATGAGTTGGATAATTTTCCTCATGCTTTCGTAGTTGCCTGGAAGCATACGCGACAACTTTGCCATCCTGCATCAGCACACATCCGAGGCCCTTCCGAGATGCGTCACAATACACTTCAAAACTCTTGTGTATGTCTGGCACAGTTAAGACCGGTGCGGTTGTTAGTTTCTTCTTGAGTTCTTGGAAGCTTTTCTCGCATGCTTCCGTCCATACAAATTTCTTGTCTTTCTTGAGCAACTGTGTCATTGGTTTTGCCACAGTGGAGAATCCTTCAATAAATCTTCTGTAATATCCGGCCATTCCTAGGAAACTCCGCACATCTGTCACGTTGGCTGGTGGTTTCCAGTCAAGTATGGCTTTGACTTTTTCTGGGTCTACGGCCACGCCTTCTTGGGTTAATATATGGCCTAGGAAACCAACTTGCCTTAGCCAAAATTCACACTTGCTAAATTTGGCGTACAATTGATGTTTCCTTAATTCTACCAAAACAA
The DNA here is from genome assembly GCF_018294505.1 of Triticum aestivum. NCBI lineage: Eukaryota > Viridiplantae > Streptophyta > Magnoliopsida > Poales > Poaceae > Triticum > Triticum aestivum. The sequence goes on from NC_057814.1 coordinate 82,315,381, forward strand.
TTCTGAGATGCTCAGCATGCTCTTCTGGTGTCCTTGAGTATACCAGAATATCATCAATGAATACCACAAAAAAAATTGTCCATGAATTTCATAAACACTTTGTTCATGAGGTGGACGAAATATGCAGGGGCGTTCGTCAGTCCAAACGGCATTACTGTGAACTCATATAATCCGTATCTGGAGGTGAATGTTGTCTTAGGAATATCTTCTGTCCGTACTTTTAATTGATGATATCCCGATCTTAAATCAATTTTTGAGAATACCTTGGCTTGAGCGAGCTGCTCAAACAAATCATTTATCCATGGCATCGGATATTTGTTTTTGATGGTGACCATATTGAGAGCTCGATAGTCTATACACAATCTCAGTCTCCCATCCTTTTTCTTGGCGAATAATACTGGCGAACCCCAAGGTGAGGAGCTGGCTCGAATAAATCCTTTGTCCAGTAATTCCTTTATCTGCTTCTTCAATTCTACCAATTCTAAGGGTGCCATTCTATAGGGTTTCTTATAGATGGGAGTGGTGCCAGGTGCTAGTTCAATGCTGAACTCTATCTCTCGATCTGGTGGCATGCCTGGTAGTTCTTCAGGAAATACGTCAGGAAACTCGCACACCACTGGAACTTTTCTCAGTTCTGAAATGTCCACTTTGTTCAATTTTGGTTGCCGTGACCATGGTCTTTCTTGAGCAGTAACTTTTATTGTCTTGCCGTAATGGTGAGTGAGAATCACGGTCCGATTGAAACAATCAATAAATCCCTTGTTGGTGGTCAACCAGTCCATCCCTAAGATGACATCCAGTCCTTTATTTTCCAACACGATGAGATTAGCTTGGAACTTTAGTCCTTCGAACTCAATGATCACTCCTCTGCAGTAACTCTGAGTGATCTGCTTATTTCCGGGGGACTTGATGATCATAGATTTTTCCAAAGGGAGTATCGGAAAACCATGTTGCAAAACAAAACTCTTCGAAATGAACGAGTGAGAAGCTCCAGAATCAAACAAAACCGTGGCAGGTACTGTGTTGACAGGGAACGTACCGAGCACGATGTCTGGGGCATTCTGCGCTTCTTCTCTGGTCACATGGTTCAGGTGACCCTTCTTGTGGTTGTTGTTGGGATTGAAATTGTTGCGCTTGGGGGCTAGATTGTTCCCACCATTGTTCGGTTTGGGGGCCGAGTTCCTTGGTTTTGGGCACTGTTTGGCATAGTGCCCTTCTTCACCACAAGCATAGCAAGTGACCCCTGGACGGTACGTGAAGTCCTTGTCCCTGGAATGAAACTGTCTGGTTGGCCTTATAGCAGTCATCGTGGATCTTCTCACTTCAATCCTCTGAACATCAGTCTTGCTTCGGTTGTTGCGAGCAAGAGTCGTCTTGTCCCTCTTTCGCTTATGAATATCTTCCAGACTGCGGCGCTCATTCTCCAAGGTAATGGCCTTGTCCACCAGAGTTTTAAAATCCGGGAAAGTGTGTACGACCAGTTGGCATCTTAATGCTGGCGCCAGGCCGTCCAAAAACTTTTCCATCCTTCTGTTCTCAGTCATATGATCATCGTAGGCATAACGAGATAGCTGGGTAAACTGACCGTTGTATTCTGTCACTGACATGCCTCTTTGCTTGAGGTCATCAAATTCTCTTTTCTTGATTTTTATGATGCTCCTGGGGATGTGTGCCCCATGAAAGCCTTCCTTAAACTCTTCCCAGGTGATGTTGTGTTCACTGGGGTGCATGTGTAGGAAGTTTTCCCACCATGCTGCAGCTGCTCCAGTGAGGTAGTGAGGTGCATAAAGCACCTTCTCATGATCTGGACACTGAGCAATAATCAGCTTTCTTTCGATGTCACGAAGCCAATCATCGGCTTCAAGTGGCCTATCAGTGTGAGCAAACATTGAAGGGCGTGTCTTCTGCAGTTCAGACAACTTGGAGTGTGGTTGGTATGGCTCACGGTGATTCCCCATATTGATGACGTGATTCATCATTTCTTGGTGTTGCTGTTGGCTTTGTTCGAAAAGGCGGCATACTTGAGATAAGGCTGCTTCGCTGTCCTGTGGACTAGACTGTCCCTGAGTGAAGTTGTTACTTGTTTGTGTTCCATAAACTTCTTCTGGTTGATTGGGCATGGAACGAGTCCACGGACGAGACATTTTCCACTCTGGGGTATTATTTTGCAAAACTCATGAGAAGAACTGTGTGGCACAAGGAAAATCTTGCAAAGGCAAAAATTTAAAAGACCTCAAGATTTTTCAAGAAAACATAAACGCTTTCGCCCGCCCGGAGAATGGCTGCTTAGCACATATCTTACACGCGAAACGCAAACATACGATACATCACTCAGGATGTGCGTACACATTCCTGACATGTTATTTAGACTAGCACACTCCTCCGGGATCCTACATGAAGCGCACATGAAAACTACAAACTAACGTACATAAAAACATATCATACATGCAGACACAACGCGCGGCTACTCGGCGCACTCAGTCGGAGATGGTGAAGATGTCCTTCCCCTTGCCGAGGGTAAGACCCAGCGGTGCAGGGGACTCAACCTCCACCTCCTCCCTAGAAGGCTCCAGGCGTGTAGCACTGCGCTGAGGTGATGGCGCGGGTGCGACAGGCGGCAGAGCGGGTGCGGCAGGCGGTGCAGCTCTGACTGGAGTAGGAGCGATGACTTGGTCGAACTCCTCAGTGGTAGGCAGACGGCGAGCAGTGGCCAAAATGGCCGGTGCATATGATGCTGACGACGAGACGAAAGTCAGTGGCGGTGCCATGTGGAGAAGCTCCTTCCTGCTGGCAGGACCGCCCCGAACTAAGTCCATGCGGGCAGCCACAAGATCGTCCACGAGGTTGTCGAAAGATTCCTCCAGAGCTTTGAGATACTCCACAACCATCTCGACGGCTTCATCTCGCTCTCCCCTATGGCAGGCGAATGCATAGTGACAAGTATATGGCACATGGCATGGGAGGTAGCGGTAGCGACGAGTCTTCATCATAGGAAGAATGTCCCGAAGGCGAGCTATCGCCTCACGGGCAGCCATCTGCATGGCATGCCTCTCCGTAGGCATGGCCCTTCCCACAAAACGGAAGTGGCGAGACAAAGAACGTCCTCCCTTGAATTGCACCACGGCCTGGTGCATAGACACGTCGTCGCTGAGCTTGTGCCGGTAAAGCGTGAACTCCGGACGAGTCGCTGGCCCGATCGCGAGTTTGGTGATGGAGACGAGGAGTTTGACAAACCCCTCGGGCACATTAGTGAACACCAGAGTCTCGCAGTCGTTGCCAGCCATCTACAAAAGTAGGCAAAAATTCTGAGTAGTCATGTCATAAATTTATGATGACCAACATAAAATAGCTACATTTGCAAAATGCTGAAAAAGCACTAAAGACGCTAATAACCGATTAGCGATCGCACCTAGTGGCTTCCTATAGTCAGCCTGGCTCTGATACCAAGCTTGTCACGACCGGTTTTCCAATAAAATATTTATTGAGAAACCGATCCCTTTTACGGACCAGTAGAGAAGAATTCCTTCTCATGGGTAGACAATTTCTTGATCACAGAAGAAAATACCAGGAGTACTGAATATAATACAAGGTTGAGTGGAGACTGCTCAACAATTTATTACAAACACGCCAATAATACATAAAGGCGGATAGGGTGGCATAACTACTAACTCACGATAAAAGCGGTGGTGGAAATATCACAGCGAAGTGGGTGACATGACTCCTGAATCTAACATCTCTTCGAGCGTCGGAGTGAGGCTCGAGGAGACTTATTGTGGGTGGCGGAAGCGTATATAATACAAGTGACCAATATCCAGGATCGCACGGGACTGACTGGGATTCCTCTAGGCGTCGGACTCACTATCAAACTCTTCATCCATGAGATCGCCCTCGTCAACATCTGGCCAAATCAACAAGCCAGGTGAGTACTATGAAAGTACTCGCAAGACAGTTCGGACATAAGATATAACAAATGTAAACATGATGCATATGAACAGATTAACAAGCACACTCAGACATTGAGATAATAATGTATGGGAAATAAAAGAGAAGTCGGGCGGTAGTCCCAAAGTAATACTGAGGGCCAATCGAGTGTCTGAATGACTCCTCGAAGGGATACACAAAGAATAACAATGCCGCAGTCGGGCGTCAAGGCGACACCGCATAAAGGGCTTATAATAGAATATAAATGACAGTGCGTGCCACCCCGGACGTCTAAGCGACATCACATAAAGGGCTTATATCAAAAAGTAAATAACTAGAGTGCCACAGTCGGACGTCTAAGCGACATCACATAAAGGGCTTATATCAAAAGTAAATAACAAGAGTGCCACAGTCGGACGTCTGAGCGACATCACATAAAGGGCTTATATCAAAAGTAAATAACAAGGGTGCCACAGTCGGACGTCTGAGCGACATCACATAAAGGGCTTATATTTCATAACTTGATATCTCAGTAGCTCAAGAATTTGAAT